>NC_069501.1:854157085-854364585 GCF_027579735.1 Bombina bombina | reverse complement strand
TTATAATATTATAGACTGCTGCAAACTGCACTACCATATAGTATTAAAAACATGTGCATGCTACTAAGCCTACCTGGGTATTATGCCCTGGAAAAAAAAGCTACATTACAACAAATTGAAACGTTTTTTAAAACCACAGTATCTGGATCGTTATTAAAGTTTAATTTTGACTTCCTTATACCTCAAATGATAATCTGGCACAATATATGTACATGAATTTGTAAACAAACTTTCTATATTGTCCTAGCAACCTACTCTGGCATTTCAGCTCTATTCATGCATAATAATTTGTTACATGGCAAAGTAAAACAAACTGAAAACATTTCTGGCTAGTGCTTGAACATCATAAAAGGATACTGAAGTCAAAAAAATGAAAAACATACTTTCCAATGTATTACTATTTTCAATTTTGCTTTGTACTCTATGTATCTTTTGTTAAAGAGTAAACTTAGGTAGGAACATAGGAGCTCAGGAGCGTGCATGTGTCTCTAACACTCTATAGCAGCAGTGTTTGTAACAATGTTGCTAGTAATGTTAGAGATTTTTGTAAACACTGATACTAAAAAAAAACGCTAAAAAAACAAACACAGTCCCGAGCTACTTTGAGCCTATCTAGGTTTACTCTTCAACAAAGGAGACCAAGAGGAAAACATAGTACATTTGACAATAGAAGTAAAATACAATATTTTTAAAACTGTAAGATATATATGAATCATTAAAGTTAAAGCTTTACGTCCGTATTCCCTTTGAATATTGTAGAATATAGGCATACAGGTATGCTATACAGACATTACATCTATTTCCCAGAATACAACTCCAACTAAAGACATTACCAATCAACAGGGCCCTGTAATTCCAGCTCCACATGCAAAAGAAGAATAAATGACAGATCTTCAGCATGTCAATCCATTCCTACATCATAGAACTGCTTCCCATAGATAAAAACATACAGCTACACTTTTATTGTTGCACATAACTTACTAAAGAAATAAACAGTTTAGGAAAAGTTTCCAGTGAAACCGATAATCTTACAAAATCTAGCTGATCTTGCACATACACATACACATTATAAACCAGGCCTATATTTGAAAATTACAAAAAAAAAGTTATACATAAAAACAAGGTATTATGAGTATTGAGACTAAACACTGATGGCTTATATTTGTTTTGACACAATTTAACTTACATGTCAATCTCCATTTCAATATTGCCATAAGAGTAGGCTGGAAGCATATTTTGGCCTTTAATACATTTAACTTTCTTGACCAATACAGTAATGTTATAAAATATGCTGAGAAGGTAAACATTTGTAATAACAGCTTTAAAAAATATTTTTCCAGTTTGTTTTTTTCTTCACGCATTTTAAGATACTAAAAATACAGCCAACAGGAGTTTAATTTATCAGTTGTAATGAAGATGTGCTATAACACATTAATGCAGCACTAAAATTCAAATGCATCACACTCTGGGAATCCCACTTCAAAAGTAATTATTTTTGTTTGAACTGTTCTCCAATCAGCGTTCTAGAAAATTGTGTGGGTGATAACGGCTAGAGAGCTGATTGGAGAACAATTTAAACTGTTAGCTCAGCAAAAAAAATACTTTTGCAGTGAGCGGACAGAGCGCGGGGTATTAGAATTTCAGCGCTACATTAAAAAGTAAGTTACAGCACATCTTCATTACAACTAATGAATTAAACTCCATCTAAAATATCTTTACCATAATTTTAATATATATATATATATATATATATATATATATACACACACCACGTCTGAGGAAGGGGTGAAAACCTTGAAACGTCACACAGTACAGCTTGTTGAAGCTGTACCAGAGGGTGCATTATATATATATATATAAATAATTATAAATAAGTGGAGCAGATACCCCATCACCAATATTCACATTAAGAGGGATGTAAATATCATCAAGAATTGGATATACATTGTATCATTAATAATTATATAATCATAAGACAACAATAATGTATTGTTTGAGATTGTTGTCAACCAAACTCTGAAATTAGAAATATCTTACATGAGGTAAACTCATGGAGTGCTCTGCACTCTGATTTTGTCAAAACTGAATACTATGCCATATTATGATTGTATGGTCCTAGATAAGAGAACATCTGTGTACATGTGTTTTCCTCCCTTCCACACGTGATGTTGACCCCGCTACCGGGCACGTCCCCCACCTGACTCTTACCATAAGCACAGAGCTTCGCACCACCTCTGACACGCTCTGCCGGAGCTCCGCGGCCGTGCCGGGCTTGCTAAGTGCTCGTGTAAACTTGCGAGTCTCCGGATGCATGGTGTGATGTGCAGACATCGCCGCGTGCTGTCAATCAGAAGGACCATTTAATGGGGCCAACTGTACTGATGTTGGTGCACATAAGGGGAGCACCAGTGTACGCAAGGTTCCTGTTATCCCAGTTGCACAGTGACTGCTGCGGCATTCATGTCTAAGCCTTAGACCAACCAACTCTATCCGTGTGAACTGAGTAGAGGGGAAAAATGTGTCCGGTGTTACACGGAATGAGAGAGGCGTGCGCTGTTCCTACAAGGAAATCCCGGGGAACGAACGATCTGATCAGGCTCGCTCCCGCTGGGCTTGCACCTCACGGGCGCGCGCGTAGTACCTTGCCAATAGCCCCTGCAAGGGGTGGGGTTCGGGAGCGCGCTTTGCTGTCAATTGCAGCCACTCCCCCGTTCACCTCTTACGTTTCGGTGATCAAAAAAAGCATGACACAGATTACTGCCTGGCATGAAGTTCGCTAGGGTACACGGCGGCCATTTTTACTTTGGGAAGCAAACTGGTGGTCTGCTAATAAGTAATGATAAATAATATTATTATATATTATGTTATTTATTGTACGGACTGACGAGACGTTTATGTGAATGTTCTATACCTTAGATGGTTGCCACCTTACGAAGCCTGAATTTCTTATGTCAAATCAGTCCACCCCCGTACAGTATTATAGTGGTGCTACCTTGTGCGTTATAATAATCCTCCCTGTGACGTACATGGGACACACTGTTATTGTTGCAAGCGCGGTGTTTGTGACGTAAAAAAACACTGGATGCAATGCTGAGTAATCTGCTTACTTTGCGGACATACAGCTTCTTATGCTGATTATTAGGGATTCCGTGCTTATATATTTTGTCAACAAACTATTGGAACCCTTTTAACGCCTTAGCTGACAGAAATGAACTTCAACACAAAGAGATGAAGTAATTTTTGGCCTTTTTAATATGCAAAATAAAGTGCGCGTTATATTTGTATAACTCTGCTTGTCTGACCTCTCTGATTGATTAACCCCTATTGTTCTGGATTGCCTCTGTTGCCAAACCCTACCTGCCTGACCATTCTAGTGGTTTACCCTTGCACTGCTTTACCGTTGCCAAACCCTGCCTGCCTGACTATTTTAGTGGTTTACCCTTGGACTGCTTTACCGTTGCCAAAGTGGACAGATATGATAGATACTCTCCTGCTGGAGGAACTATCAAATTTACTCCAGTGGATGGTGTAAATTAGTTGCTATCAAAATATATGATATATTAATGATATGGAAGGGGGAGAAGTCAGCATTTGAAGAATTCTATAATAAAATGAATGACAATGACAAAAATCTAAACTTTACTTATGAAATTAGTAAAGAAAAAAATCATATTTCTCTATACAGAAGGACAGCAAATTAATAGTAAAACACACTTTAAGGCGGTAGACAGCAACAATTACATTCATGCACAAAGCTGTCACCACATACAATGGAAAAATAACATCCCCAAGGGCCAACTATTAAGAATTAGAAAGAATTGCACTAAGGATGAAGACTATTTAGAACAATCAATACTTTAAAAAAAGAAATTTATAGAAAGGGGCTACAATAGTGAAACAATAGATAAACAAATAGAATTAGTAAAAAACAAAGAGAGAAATGAGATACTTTACAAACAAAAAGCACAAATAAAGAACGATAAACCAAAAGTACCGTTTATAACTCAATATAATCAAGATCATAAAGCAGTAGAAAAAATAATAAAAAAGCACTGGAATATACTGACAATATAAAGATAATATAAAGATAATCCCAGCGCCCACTAGACCTTATTGGCCCAGGAGGTGATACCTAGTTATCACCTAAATACTATAATACGTGGAGAAGATATTCCTAGGCGCCAAACTGGAGGCTAAGGTATATAAGAATTTATTACAACATAGAGTACAGGGTATTAAAATCGATACAATGTGTAAAAGACGATAGTAAAATACAATGTATTAAAAAATAGGCATGGATCCACGCTATTACAATAGTGATAAAAACAAAATTAAAATATAAATGTACTATAACAATATGACATATACACAGTTCAATTCTCGAGAGACAGCAGTGTCAAGGTATGTTATAAAGTGAAATGTGCAATACTCCGGTGTGCTAAAAATTGTGTTGGTAGCAATCAAAATCAATAAAAATCAATAAAAATGTTTCCAGTGAGTGTGAATAGTGTTCCAAAAAAAACAAAATGCAAAAATAATGATCCAAAAAAGAAGAAAGTCACAGCATAGGTCCAAAATGAATCCGCTGGAGTACTTCTAAAGATGTGTATCCAAATAGTATTTAGTGTGGTTGCAGGTGTCCAATGGATGTGTAATAGAGGTGAAACCAAATAAAAACAATATTAGTCAATAGTGTCCTAAAAAAATGTCAGAGAATGTCCCTTGATGGGGGTGTTACCACCCTGGGTAGGCAGGTGAGGTGAAGAAAGGGGGCACAATAAAAAACAGTGCACAATAAAAATAAAGGTAAAAATATAAAGGAAACGAAAACCTGTGAAGAGAAAGATAAAAAACAATGTGTAGAAAGTTCACAATATGTTCCTCCAATTAGAATAAGGCTTACCAGTGCTGTCTATGCGTTTCGGCCTTCTCTAGGCCTTTATCAAGACTGGTGTGTACTACATACTGATGGCCTTATATGGGGGTTGTATGATTGCAGCCGGAAGTGCTTTGGATTAGCCATTTCCAGTTTGACGAATTTTTATATATATATTCAGAATAGTTAATATAATTCATAAAGCCTATTTTCTATTGGGATTGGTGGATAAGATAGTGTTTAGTTATAATCACTATTTGGAGAGCCTCTGTTTGTAGTCTGTTATATTTCTATGAGTCCTCTGTGTGTATATGACGTCACTTCCGGTAGGGATTTTCTCATACGGACTTATATGGTGTATGTTATTATATGGGTTTCGGTCAGTTGCCTTTGTTATTTATTGTTTTGAATGATCCATAATAAATTGGCACATGTTTAAATGGAGTTGTATCGATTTCTTAAGTGTATTTCTTATCCGTTTTTCCTGTGTCCTGATTGGTCGTGACGTAAGAGCTTTAGTCAAATCAGTGATAAGCTGGACCGCAATGTGAATCATTAACATATAACTTCGTGTGTTCTTAAAATGAGCTGTAGTAATTCAGTGTATGTCAGTCACAATGTGCATAATAAATAATGTACTAAAATGTATCCCTAGGGCAATGAGGCACTACGGGATAAGTATGGTGTATGACCGAAAAGTTTAGTGTGTGAGATCAAGTTGCGATCAAAGAACTGGTTTAATAATAATACACAAAATATCTTCAGAGAGTTGGAGCGAAAAGATGCTACAGATTATGTATGATCTTGTCGTTATTTCAATGTTATATACTATATACAAATCCCAAAATAAAATTAGGAACTTTTGTATCTATATAAAATAATGTGTATTTAGGAGTTAATACTTTTAACTCTTATTAATATTATAGTCCTTACGACGATACGATACAATTATATGGTATGGGATCATGCCTTGGTTGTGGTATTGGTGTCTATTAGTTCTATACCATTCCATATATGATCTTCTACAGATCATATTATAAAAAAAGGAGATAGGAAGGGGTTATAGTTGTTAATGTCATAAAATGACATACTCATAATTATCCATATCTGGGATAAATAATTACAGGTTGAGACTAGAATAAACGATATGTACTTATAGACCGGATTCTCAGTTTTGATATATACAGCTCGAGGTGTAATATAAGAAGCAGTTCTCTGAATATAATTAATGTCAGTTGATCGTCTTTAAGGGGATGTATACGACGAATAAGTGTCCTATATGTTTATATTCATAAAATATCAGAGATATGTAAAATAGATGAATTGTTAAATGCCAGTATGGTGGCATAAAATAATTGACCAAGTGTTAAAATATTGGCTAAATTTTGAAATATTTCATTATTGAATATTTCTGACCTAATGTTAGGAACTGAAGATGGATAAAGATAGCTGGAAGGGTGCCTGATTCCTGATGCGTGGCCCAATGGCCTTAGGATAGAATAGTTGGAGAGCTTAATTAAATTAGTTTGGATATTTGTTCTGTAGAACTTATTACTTGTTTGTATCTTATATTATCTATCTGGGTTAGATCATTCCTAGACTCCAGTAGAAAAAAGTAATAGTAATTCTTTATTGTTTGGTTCTATATGGAGACCAGTGCCTTGGAGAAGGAGGTTCAAGAGTAAAATTATGTCTAATTATACTGATGTTAGACATTTTGGGTAGGCAGGTTTTTTGTAGTTTCTTTTGGATGAATTATAGAAACTTCTCTGCTTTTTGGTCATAGAGGCTTATCTGCTTTTTTCTGTGTGAAAGATGGAGAGTCAGAATTGAGGACAAGTACCTAGAGGAGAGAGAATCGTTAATGAAGATATACAAATTATTATGTCATGTTAAATAAGTGGGAGAGGTCTTCCTTGTTATTTAGCCCTTTAGGGTGCAGGCAGTCCAAGTTAAAAATCCACTTTGATTCGGCGATAAGCAATTTCTTTGTATAATTGCTGCCTCTCCCGTCCTTTCGTACCTTCTGTATGCCCATATATGTTAAATCCTTTATATTTCCCTTGTGTTTAGTTGTAAAGTGTCTATATAAGGCGGTATCTGTGTTTAGTTTTTCAATGAGTCGTATGTGTTCACGTATCCTTTCTTTTAGGATCCTCGACGTCCGGCCCACATATTGTAGACCACATGAACACTGCAACATGTAGATCACTCCACTGTCTTGGCATCTGATCAACTCATTTACTTTATATTTTTCCTTCGTGTTGAAGCTGTTAAATGTGATGGATTTGATACCACTTTTGCATGCTTTACAGGACACACAGGTGAAGAAGCCTTTCACCTTTTTTCCGAATGTATCTCTAATACCTAGTTTCTTCTTTCTTTCTATGCTAGGGGCAAGTCTACTCTGTAGGTTCTTGGTTTTCCTGTAGACGAATTTAGGTCTTGCTGGTAGTTTTTCACCAATCAGGTCATCATCTTTCAGAATTGACCAGTGTTTTTGGAATATTTTCTCAATGATACTCTTGTTTTCGCTGTATTCTGTAATCATTAATACATTGAAAGAGTCGTTTTCTGTCTGTGATGTTTTTTCTTTATACTTCAAAAGTTCATTTCTGTTGATGTTATTGACTTCTTCGGTTTTCTTTTCCAACAGGCTCTCCTGATATCCTCTCTCTAGGAACTTTGCTTTAATGATGTTAGCCTGTTGATTCCATTTTTCTTCTGTCGAGCAGTTCTTCTTAATCCTTACCAGCTGTCCCTTCAGGATGTTTTCCTTCCAGTTCTTATGGTGGCAGCTCATGCTGTGGATATAGGTATTGCTGTCTACTGCTTTAAAGTGAGTAGAAGTTTCAATCTTGCCATCTATGACCTCTATTTTTAAATCTAAAAAGATAAGTTCAGTGTTGCTCCATGAGTGAGTGAATTTCAGACTGTTGGTGCTTCTGTTCATAACTTCGATGGTATAGTTCAGGTCCTCCTGAGTCCCTTTCCAGATGATAATGATGTCATCTATATAACGGCGGTAGAGGACCAGGTCCGCGCCCGCTGGGCATGAGTCCCAGAAGATGTTTTCCCACTTGCCCATAAATAGGTTCGCGTAGCTGTGCGCGAACCTGGTCCCCATTGCTGTAACGCAGATTTGTTGGTAATAATTTCCATCATCATGGAAATAATTATGGGTCAGGATGTACCGGATTCCATCCAAAATGAAATCTTTCTGTACCTCAGGGACTTCTGGATCTTTTTCAAGAAAGAACTTGACTGCTTCTAGTCCTTCCTCATGGGGAATACAAGTGTATAGTGACATCACGTCACATGTTGCTAAAATATAGCCTTCTTCCCATGGAGTTTCCTGTAAGAGATTTAGTATCTGGGTGGAGTCCTTGAGGTATGAGGGTAGCTGTTTTACATATCTCTGGAGGTTGAGGTCGATGTATTCTGACAGGTTGCTGCTTAACGAGCCAATACCTGAAATGATCGGCCTTCCTGGTGGTCTCTGCAATGATTTATGAATCTTCTGCAGATGGTATAGTACCGGTGTGATGGGATAACTGATGTTAATGTAATTATATTCCTTAGTGGTTAGTATTCCTTGTTCCTTGGCTGGGTCCAATATCTGCAGTAATTCCTTTTTATAAATCTCTACTGGATTTGAGGGCAGTTTTCGATATGTATCCTGATCGTTCAAAATTCTGGCATTTTCGGATTTATAATCCTTTTTGTCCATGATGACGATCCCGCCCCCCTTATCGGCAGGTTTGATGATCAGGTTATGATTTTCTTCCAATGTTTTAATAGTTGCAATCTGTTGTTTGGAGAGATTATGTGTTCTTAATCTCAGTTTTTTAGACTGTAAGTCTTTGATTTCTTTGCATACAATTGTTTCCTTTATATTTTTACCTTTATTTTTATTGTGCACTGTTTTTTATTGTGCCCCCTTTCTTCACCTAACCTGCCTACCCAGGGTGGTAACACCCCCATCAAGGGACATTCTCTGACATTTTTTTAGGACACTATTGACTAATATTATTTTTATTTGGTTTCACCTCTATTACACATCCATTGGACACCTGCAACCACACTAAATACCATTTGGATACACATCTTTAGAAGTACTCCAGCGGATTCATTTTGGACCTATGCTGTGACTTTCTTCTTTTTTGGATCATTATTTTTGCATTTTGTTTTTTTGGAACACTATTCACACTCACTGGAAACATTTTTATTGATTTTTATTGATTTTGATTGCTACCAACACAATTTTTAGCACACCGGAGTATTGCACATTTCACTTTATAACATACCTGGAATATACTGAGACTAGATGAAAAACTAATAGATCAAATAGGTGAAAAACCAGTTATGATATATAGAAGGACCAACAATTTAAAAACCAAATTAGACCCTACTGATCTAAAAAGGAAAAAGAAGCCAGATAGAGATCTTAAAGGAAATGAAATAAAAGGTTTCTTTCCCTGCTTTGCATGTAAGTCCTGCAGACACTCAGAGAAAAGAAAGAAATTTAAATCCAATGTGACTGGAAAAGAATATGAGATAAAACACCAAATCCGTTGCACAAATAAAAATATAATTTATTTATTGGAGTGTTTTTGCGGGAAACAATATATAGGAGAATCAACCAGACCTGTCATAGAGAGAGTAAGGGAACATATACTCTCCATAGAGAACGCAGAAGAAGATAGAAATAAAGACCTCCCCGTTCCACAACATTTTTTAAAATGCAATAACTGCAACTTAAAGAAATTCAAATATGTTGGAATAGATAAATTAAACCCAAACTGGAGAGGGGGAGAGTTGGAAAATGAATTGCTAAAACTAGAATATAAATGGATCTACGAATTAGAAACAAAAACCCCCAAAGGATTAAATATTGAATTTAGTATTACACCTTTCCTAAAATATTAATACACAATAAAATATATTTTTTATATGGTCAAAATATCAGATATTTATATCTGTCATCAACTATTTTTCACTATCTATCCAAAAGAATACAGTATTAAACTGGAACATACTCAAATATGCATTTTATTCATTTATTCATTTTTTCCTTTTTTAAAATATGAATACACAATAAAATATTTTTTATATATTTTTATATGGTTAAGATATCAGATATCAATATCTGTCATGAACGATTTTTTGTTATCCTTCCAAAAGAACATAGTATTAAACTATAACATACTTAAATTGCCCCTTTTTTCCCACTTTGAATATGAAGTATAATAAAGATGGGTTTCTAAATTTAGACAATGAATATTATCATTGGTCCAAAACGAAAATCTACTAATCTATATTATTGTTTATTTTTACTAATCGTACACATCTTAAATATCCATGAATTTTTATATCTAGAAGTTTTATATCTATTATATATACAATTATTTTTGTATGTATATGATCTTTACATTTTTTGTATGTATATAATCTTCTAATTAAATTATATATTTTATATTGGCATAACTAATCAATTAATAGACAAATATCAATTATATATACGGGTACAATTATTAATACTGGTAATACAAATAAAGTTATTTTCAAGGATCTCACATCTCTGATTTATATAACATTGTATAAATGTAACGATGTATTTAAATTATGAAATCAAATGTAACCAAGACACAAATAACCAATTTTAGCATTAAACTCTAAATACAATTCATAGGATGACTGTTACAATACAAAGCGATAACAAAAACCCATTTGAAAATAAACTCATATGCGTCTATGGGAATAATTGTATCCTACATCTGATTCAAATAACCAATGAGAAAGCGGCAAAGATGTTTAAATAAGACCGCCAAATCATACTGGAGCATTATGCATGAAAAAGGCTGCAGGTGACGGCCGAAACGCGTCCAGCATTCTGCTCCACTATTTTTAAACTACCAACTACTGTTGCAACAACCAAGACTGTGTAAAACCAGTACTTTGATATACTTTGACATATCGATACAACTCAGTCTAAAAGGATTATGCCAGTGTGAATCCCAGATATACTTTGTTCAGCAAACATCGGGATAAAGAATTGCCGATTACTCCATACAACAAGGTGAGACCAACAGTATAACAGCAATCAAGATTCGGAGCCTACTGTGACACCTGAAGTTGCCCCCTGGTGGGTTTGAACAACAACGGTCACAAAAAGAAAGGCGAATCAACGGACACTATCCTCCAACACTTTGCCCGCAAAGCACACCTCCAAAAAAAACCCTGGTGGGTTTTTCTTCAACAAAGGATAAAAGAAGAACAAGATTCGGCATACGGATACCAAGAAAGGAATTCAACACTAATCTATACCGGTATAGTTAACAAACATTTTCTTCATACTACAAAATGTACTTCTCCTCTTTAAAAGCCCCGGGCAAATAATATAAGAAAATAAAGGGACTAATATACATACCGTATAAGCTGTTTTTGAATGTGAATACATAAATTTATGGAAAATTTCTTCTACTTGTATATATGAATCATATCCCTCAATATTTAAATCAGACTCCTCTGAGATATAGACATAAATTGTTAACTTAGTTGTATTTGTGTTTTAAAACAAGCTGCAAATTTTGATGCTAATTAGAGCGCTAGTATACTCGTTCATGAACTAAACATACAGTTGTGTACCGGACACAAAACAGAAGCTACACACAGTTACATATTATACCTATGCAAATTTATAAGTATTGTTTTTAGGATTTAAGTTATTGATATAAATTTTTATGCTTTAAATTTTTATGCTTTGAGTTATTGGATGAATTTTACTGAATAAATGTAATTATTTTAATTAATCAGATATTTGTCTTTTATTATCAATTATAGTTTGTTTTATTATACTTCATGTTTTAATTTACACCAAAGAAAGATAATATAAAATACAAAATACACAATTAAATAAAACTCCAGGCAAATTAAGACTGAGACAATCTATTTTAGCTATCTCAGGCGCACTCCAAAAATACAATCAGCTCTAATTTACTGTTGCCAAACCCTGCCTGCCTGACCATTCTAGTGGTTTACCTTTGGACTACTTTACCGTTACCAAACCCTGCCTGCCTGACCCTTCTTGTGGTTTACCCCTGAACTGCCTTTCTCTGATTCCCTGCCTGTTCCCGCCGAAGACTATCCTGCCTGTGGCGAGTGCCGCTTACCTCATCTTGCGATCTTTCTCTGCTCTGGGATATTCCCTATCATTCCGGCTTGATGCCCGGATAAGAAGACTACTGGCCGAGTTCGGTCTGATAGTGGAATATCCCACAAGCTTTACATTATACTTGGGCCATGGAGCCAGATGAGGTGGCAAGAGCAGTTTATATTCAGGGACAGATGTTGGGAACCCATACTACACAGTTGCAGAGTATGGATTCCAAACTAGAGGCTATAACCGCTCAACTCTCTTCACTACTTACAGCGAGGAATACCGCTCCTGTTGTTGTACCGCCAGTCTCTGCTCCTAGTACTGCGGCTTCTTCCTCTGCTTCTGGAAGTATACCCCGAAAACCATTGCCTGGAATCCATACTCTGCAACTGTGCAGTATGGGTTCCCAACTAGAGGCTATAACCGCTCAACTCTCTTCACCACTTACAGCGAGTAATACCGGTCCTGTTGTTGCACCGCCAGTCTCTGCTCCTAGTACTGCGGCTTCTTCCTCTGCTTCTGGAAGTATACCCCGAAAACCATTGCCTGACAAGTATCAAGGTACTACTGATTGCAGGGGTTTTCTTAACCAGTGCAGGCTGAACTTCCGCAATGATCCTCACACCTTTCAGTCTCACCAGTCAAGGGTCACCTTTATCATTTCTTTACTGAAAAAACAAGGCCCTAGCCTGGGTCTCTCCCTTTTTGGAACAGAACGCTCCTCTCCTGCATGATGCTGATGCTTTTATTTCTGCATTATCTTCTGTGTTTGGGACTCCTGGCCGAACCTCTGCTGCAGAGTTTTCTCTCCTGGATCTCTGGCAAGGCAATAAAACTGTGGCACAATTTCGCACCTTGGCACTTGAAACAACTTGGTATGGCAGTGCTCTCAAGGCAGCCTTTAGGAGGGGTCTGCATGAACGCATCAAAGATGAACTCACTTATCGTGATATTCCTTCTTCTTTGGATGACTTTGTAACACTTTGTATCAGTCTGGACTCTCGCTTCCAGGACAGACAAGCCAAGGAAGACAGAACTTGGAGGGTCCTTCTCTCCCATCCTTCTATTCGTCCGGTTTCTGCAGTATCCTCTACTCTTTCAACAGCTCCAGTTACCCCAGTGGAGGAACCCATGGATCTCTCCTCCTTCAACCCCTCAGAGTCTGAAAGACAGAGAAGAAAGAGATTGAGACTATGCTTTTATTGTGGATCTAACACCCACCAACTAAAGAATTGTGACATTCGGCCGGGAAAAGCCAATGCTTAGGGGATAACACTGGGGTACCTCTAAGCATGATCTCTACTAAATCCCCTCACTCCTCTCGGATTCTGGTACCTGTTACCCTTACCTTCCTTCAGAATACTGTCCACACTCAAGCCTTCATTGATTCAGGGGCAGCTGGAAACTTTCTGGATCACCGTTTTATGATTAGACCTGGCTTGCTTCTTCTGCAGAAATGACATTGTCTCAAAATAACTACTCTGGATAGCACCCCTCTTGGTTCAAGCTTGATCCATTTTGAGTCAGCACCCTTGACCCTGACTGTGGGAGTCCTTCATACTGAACAGCTGCAGTTCGAGGTCATTTATTCCCCAGCACAGCCTGTCATCCTTGGTCTTCCTTGGCTTCGGATACACAAGCCACAGTTCGACTGGGCTGAAGGACAACTGGCCTCCTGGGGTACTTCCTGTTTCCACTCCTGACTTGCTAAAGTCACTCCTCTGCTCTGCATCCCCATATACAGACAGTATACAGACTCCTCCAAACCTTCCCTCAGTATATGCGGACTTCGCAGATGTGTTTGAGAAATAAGCAGTCGACGTGCTGCCACCCCACTGTCCTTATGACTGCAAAATCAACCTCTTTCCAGGAGTCCCACTTCCTAAAGGGAGGACTTATCCACTCTCTAAAGCTGAAACCAAATCCATGAAGAGTACATCTAAGAGAATCTTGCTAAAGGTTTCATTTGCCGTTCCTCCTCTCCTGCTGGGGCAGGCTTCTTTTCGTTAGTAAGAAGGATGGTGGGCTCAGACCCTACATCGACTACAGGGCCTTGAATAACATAACTATCAAGAATCGCTAAAGGGAATGTGGGGGATGGATACAGGAACGCTTTGGCATCTACTACAAACTAATGGAGATGGATATATAAATAAAGCTCTATGCTATGTACAAAAGTATATAATAATAATAATAATTTATAGTAAAAAATAATAATAATTGGGTTAACTCCAGTATATTGAGTGTCAAAAATTATAGAAAAAAATAAAATAAAAATAGTAATATATATGCACTTTATAAATTGAATATAGCAGAGTTGTGCTATTTATAGCAGAGTTGTATTATTTTAAAGAGAAAAGATTAAATATTGTCAAGTGTTGTAAAGAATATATATAATTTATTTTAGCAGCACATTTTAAGAAACATATATGCAATTCATATACAAGCAATTCAAATATAAGCTAAATTCAAATTATTAAAAATGCGATAGGTTGGCCAACCTAGGGGAGTACTACAGTACTAAAATACCGATATGTTAAAAAAAGGCGGTGTATAAAAAAACGGCAGTTTATAAAAAACTTTTTGTGAAGTGATTGTTAGATCAATGCATTAGATCAATGGATAAGTATTGGGGAATATCAATCTGCAGAAAGGTAGGTGTATCAATTAGAAAGACTATGCAATCTGACCTCTGTGATGAGTGTGGATAGATATAAGGACTAAATATATGGGTCCCTGTAAGGATATGGATACAATTCGTGTTTCTTTCTTAGAACCTAAAGAACAGCCAAAGTGATCTAAAACTACCAATGTTTATGAGTGAATACATATTTTAGATCTGTTTAGCTGTTCTTTAGATTCTAAGAAAGAAACACAAATTGTATCCATATCCTAACAGGGCCACATATATTTAGCCCTTATATCTATCCACACTCATCACAGAGGTCAGATTGCATAGTCTTTCTAATTGGTACACCTACCTCTCTGCAGATTGATATTCCCCAATACTTATCTATCGATCTAATGCATTGATCTAACAATCACTTCACAATTATTATTTTTTATAAACTGCCGTTTTTTATACACCGCCTTTTTTTAATGTATCAGTATTTTAGTACTGTAGTACTCCACTAGGTTGGCCAACCTATCACATTTTTGTTTATATAATAATCTTTTATTGATGTTTTGCAAGAAAAAAATAAAATAAAACATACAATAAATGGTGCATATTGTAAATAACAACAGCCCGTCTCAGGGCACAATACAATGCAATTTTTAAAAGAAAAAATTGACAGACATAAGAAGTATCACACCATTAACTGAAACCTCCATTTTACATATACAGTAGTTTCTATAAGTGACTAGTTATCTGGCCACTCATGGACCCTTTAATATAGGAAAAATAAACAATGGAATATGATAGTCATATTGAAGACCCTACTGGGCCTAATGACACTTTCAGGGTAATTTTTCAGCGGGTAAGTACCTCTTGAAATGAAGTGTTCGCACATGGACCATAAGTGGACAACATCCAAAATATGACAGTATAGGGTGAAATGATATAATATAAGATGGGATGTGGGGGGAGGGAGGTTATCAATTGAAGTAAAAGAGTTTACCCGAAATGGGAGGAGCAATCTTAGTGGAACTGGGTGGTGATAAGACTAAAATAAATGGGCTAGCTTAATTCAAACAATTATTTCCATATATAAATGTATTTATTGGGACCTGGGATCTTGGAAACACACAGTCCTCAAAGCTTGAAACACCACACAAGGTTGCAGCTTTATAAAATACAGTCTGTTTATTATCTGGTCTGGCAAAAACAGGCAAACATAAACAAAACAAAAGAGGCTTGTTACTAACAAGTACAACTGTCTGCACTAAGTAGCTTTTCACAAAAGTAATATTTCACAGACCTTTCAAACGTTGTCCTTTAGAGATAATTCCTCTCAGTCTCTCAGGAGAGTGTTTGCAGTTTCCCTTTACTGCTGGCAAATCTACCTCGCAACCCCTGACTGGGGATTTTATTAGCACCGGCTGTCAATTACCACATGCAGGTGAGTAGCTAGCTGAGTCAGACAGAATTCCTGGACTGGACTTTTTGACATAATGTGCTACCTGCAAACTGTGGGGTGGAGCACTGGCCCACCCTACTCTCCAAATACTCCACCCCAGGGACCCAGAAATAAATCACATATTTTCTCTATGTGGCAAACAAACATAACAATTCTCCCTGGGGTTGTCAGACCATACCCCGCACTGCAGCACTTTTGAGGGAATATAGACACCTTCCATTACTATGCCTTGGGTTCTGTCACACATCCTCCCCGCCAGCTCAGACCTAGTGGGGTGAGCAACCATGGCCAAAAGCGTATGCATACGTGAAAGGCCATCAGCATTACCCTGTTTACTTCCTGCCCTGTGTTCTACTGAGAAGAGATATGGTTGCAAACTAAGGAACCAGCATGTAACTACTATTATTATCCTTATTTTGACTAATCCATTTGAGAGGTGCATGATCAGTAACTAGTCTAAATTTTCTGCCCAACAAATAATATTTGAGAGTTTCAACAGCCCATTTAATTGCTAGACACTCCTTTTCAACAATCGAATAGTTATTTTCTCTAGGTTGAAGTTTCCGGCTCAGGTATAGTATTGGGTGCTCTTCACTTTGACTTTCCTGGGAAAGCACTGCTCCAAGCCCTACATCAGAGGCATCCGTCTGTAAAACAAACTCCTTTGAAAAATCAGGGGTGACTAACACTGGTTGTCTACAGATGGCTTCCTTGAGATTTTGAAATGCCTGTTCAGCTTCAGAGGACCATTTCACTATTACTGGAGCTTTTGCTTTAGTGAGGTCAGTTAAAGGACCCGCTATAGTAGCAAAGTTGGAGATAAACCTTCTGTAGTAGCCAACAAGCCCAAGAAATGTTCTGACCTGTTTATTCGTCATAGGTCATGGCCAATTCCTTATGACTTCAACTTTAGCAAGTTGTGGCTTCACTATTCCTCTTCCAATGGAATAGCCAAGATACTTGGCCTCCTCCAAGCCAATAGTACATTTACTCGGATTTGCTGTCAGACCAGCATTTCTTATGGAATTAAGGACAGCTTGCACTTTTGGCAAGTGAGACTCCCAATCTTCGCTATGTATGACCACGTCATCTAAACTGCAGCATAATGAGCATGTGGCCTTAAGATCCGGTCCATCATTCTTTGAAATGTTGCTGGAGCACCATGTAGGCCAAAAGGTAACACCTTGTATTGGAAGAGCCCATCTGGAGTAGAGAAGGCAGTCTTTTCCTTTGCCCGTCCTGTAAGCGGCACTTGCCAATAACCCTTGGTCAAATCCAATGTGGTAAGGTACCTGGCTCTCCCGAGTCTCTCCACAAGTTCATCAACCCTTGGCATGGGGTATGCATCAAACTTGGATATTGCATTCAGCTTCCAGTAATCATTACAAAACCTGATTGTGCCATCAGGCTTTGGTACAAGCACAATTGGGCTACTCCAGTCACTTTGGGATTCTTCAATTACCCCAAGGTCCAGCATTTTCTTTACTTCCAATTTGATTGCTTCCCTCCGGGCTTCAGGTATTCTATATGGCTTTAGATTTATCCTTTTTCCCGGTTCAGTGACAATGTCATGCTCTATTATCGTAGTTCTTCCTGAGGAAAAAACTGAGGAGAAAACATCTTTATTTAATCTGATGAAGTCTTTTACCTCCCTCTTCTGGTGGATAGTCAGGGTTTCTGAGATATTGACTACGGGTTCATTCTCCTCCATTGTAGGGAGGTCTGCTGTTTTTACAGCCACAAGTGTTTCTCTTTCTTTCCACAGTTTAAGTAAATTCACATGGTAAATCTGTACCTCCTTTCACCTCCCAGGCTGTCTTACTTTGTAATTTACTTCCCCCACTCTGTCAATGACTTCATATAGCCCATGCCATGTTGCCAAAAATTTGTTCTCTACAGTGGGAACCAGGACTAGTACTCTGTGGGAACCAGGACTAGTACTCTGTCTCCTGGATTAAACACACGAACCCTGGCATTTCTATTATAGCTGTTCTGCTGGTGCTGTTGGGCATTTTCCATGTGTTCTCTAACTATGGGCATAATGGCTGTCATCCGATCCTGCATCTGAGTTATATGTTCAATCACACTTCTGTGAGGGGTTGACTCCTGTTCCCAAGTCTCCTTAGCTATGTCTAGCAACCCTCTGGGGTGTATTCCATACAAAAGTTCAAAGGGCGAAAACCCAGTAGAAGCTTGAGGGACCTCTCGGATGGAAAACATTAAATAAGGCAAAAGGAAATCCCAGTTTTTCCCATCTTTATCAATTACTTTTTTGAGCATAGCCTTTAGTGTTTTATTAAATCGTTCTACCAGACCATCAGTTTGTGGGTGATATACGGATGTTTTCAGATGCTTTATATGAAGAAGATTACACAACTCCTTTGTAATTCTCGACATAAATGGAGTGCCTTGGTCTGTTAATATTTCTTTGGGAATCCCAACACGGCTGAACATTAACATTAACTCCTTAGCAATTGCTTTTGCTGAAGTAGTACGCATGGGCATTGCCTCAGGGTAACGTGTAGCATAGTCTACTATTACCAATATATACTGGTGCCCCCTTGCAAACTTTACAAGAGGACCCACAAAATCCATACCAATGCGTTCAAATGGGACCTCAATTATGGGTAAGGGCACCAAGGGGCTACGGTATGCTGTAAGAGGGGCTGTTAATTGGCATTCAGGACAAGAAGAACAATAATTTGTGATAGATGCCATTACACCTGGCCAATAAAACCTCCTAAAAATTCTCTCTCTGGTTTTTTTCAATCCCCAAGTGACCCCCAAGTATGTGGCTATGTGCCAGGTTTAATACAGTGTGTCGATATGCCTGGGGTACTAACAGCTGTTTGACAGACTCCTTTTTCCCAACTCTGTACAATAAATCATTTTCCACTTCAAAGTATGGATAGGTGAGCGCTTTATCAGTATTAATGGGGGTGCCATTTCTTATGGAAATATAGTTTTTAGCCACAGCTAAAGTTGGATCCTCCCATTGTGCAGCCCTAAAGTTACTTGGGCTAACCTCTAGGTCAGTTATTTCTACATCAGGTTCAGATATATTAGATTGACCTGTATTATTCTGTTCAGTATTACCTCCAACTAGGGTTTCCATAGGGGTTGAGTGTTTCCCTCTAGCAGGAGTTATTTTGTCTAAGTCATCCCCCAATAAATCAGAAAAGGGAAAGTCACAAACAGCGCCCTCTACTGAATCCAGTGAATTTTCCTCAGCAGCATCCCATAGATTCAAAAAATGGGGAAAATCTCTGCCTATTATCATTTCATGGACTAATTTATCCACTAAACCAACTCTATGATTTATAGGGCCATTTTGAGTTTCAATAAGTACTTTAGCAGTTGGATACGTGTGTATGTCCCCATGGACACAAGCAATATCTAGGTTCTGGTAATTATCAATAGGAGTATTTCTCAACGGGCCCCTGTCTATGAGCATAACCATGCTACCAGAGTCCAGCAAAGCTTTAATTTCATTTCCCTCCACCCTTACAGTGCACCAAGGGTGGCCATTTAAACAATCATTTTTGGTAATTACATATACTGAGCAAGAGTACAATGAATAATTGTCTCTCATATTGCCAACATTACATTCCATAGCAACATCATTCTCAGGGCAGTCCTTTGCAAAATGTCCATACTCTTTACATTGAAAACATTTAATATTAGCATTAGACAACATCTTTGAGGCTATTGTGGACCCTTCCTGCCTCACAAAACTCTTGTCCCTTGCTGTAATGTCCCTCGGGTTGTAAAAACCCATCTGCTCCTCCCGATACCCCCTTTTACCCGGAGCTGATTGCAGTCCGCAGGATAGCTATACAGCTTGCATGATGATGATCTAGGCGAGTGGACATATCTGTCAAAAGGGACGCGATTAGCTATCAGATGCTTGTTGGGCATGCAGTATTGTGAGAGTCCTCCATGTTGTGGCATCAGCTTAGTTTAGACTGATAGAGGTGCAGTAGTGGCCATTAGTATATGGGTTTTAGACTGCGGGTTTTTACCCCCCTCCTCTCTGTTCGTGTAAAAAGAGGATATCAATGAAAAAAATAAGGTAGCTTGGTGTTTTTGACGTTTTATATGTAGTCCATAGCTAGAGCACAGGGCAGATGCGACTGCTCTCCCTAGCTGTTGGCTCCGCCCCCTCCAACCTATCGTATTTTTAATCATTTGATTCTAGCTTATATTTGAATTGCTTATATATGAATTGCATATATGTTTCTTAAAATGTGCTGCTAAAATAAATTATATATATTCTTTACAACACTTGACAATATTTAATATTTTCTCTTTAAAATAATACAACTCTGCTATAAATAGCACAACTCTTCTATATTTAATTTACAGTTGTGCTCATAAGTTTACATAACCTGGCAGAATTTATGATTTCTTGGCCATTCTTCAATATGAATGATAACACAAAAACGTTTCTTTCACTCATGGTTAGTGTTTGGCTGAAGACATTTATTATCAATCAACTGTGTTTACTCTTTTTAAATCATAATGACAACAGAAACTACCCAAAGGACCCTTATCAAAAGTTTACATACCCTGGTGATTTTGGCCTGATAACATGCACACAAGTTGACACAAAGGGGTTTGAATGGCTATTAAAGGTAACCATCCTCACCTGTGATCTGTTTGCTTGTAATTAGTGTGTGTGTATAAAAGGTCAATGAGTTTCTGGACTCCTGACAGACCCTTGCATCTTTCATCTAGTGCTGCACTGACGATTCTGGATTCTGAGTCATGGGGAAAGCAAACGAATTGTCAAAGGATCTGCGGGAAAAGGTAGTTGAACTGTATAAAATAGGAAAGGGATATAAAAATATATCCAAGGAATTGAGAACGCAAATCAGCAGTGTTCAAACTCTAATAAAGAAAAAAAAAGAGGGGTTCTGTTGAAACCAAACCACAGTCAGGTAGACCAACTAAAATTTCACCCACAACTGCCAGGAAAATTGTTTGGGATGCAAAGTCAAACCCACAAATAACTTCAGGTGAAATACAGGACATGTGGTGTGGCTGTTTCAAGATGCACAATAAGGAGGCACTTGAAGAAAGATGGGCTGTATGGTCGAGTCACTAGAAGAAAGCCATTACTACACAAATGCCACAAAGTATCCCGCTTACAATACGCCAAACAGCACAGAGACAAGCCACAAACCTTCTGGCACAAAGTCATTTGGAGTGATGAGACCAAAATTGAGCTTTTTGGTCACAACCATAAACGCTATATTTGGAGAGGAGTCAACAAGGCCTATGATGAATGGTACACCATTCCTACTGTGAAACACGGAGTTGGATCGCTGATGTTTTGATAATGTGTGAGCTACAAAGGCACAGGAAATTTGGTCAGAATTGATGGCAAGATGAATGCAGTATGTTATCAAACAGAACGCCTCATTTTCCACTTCTTGATTAGAGTTTGAACACTGCTGATTTGCATTCTCAATTCCTTGGATATCTTTTTATATCCCTTTCCTGTTTTATACAGTTCAACTACCTTTTTCCAACAGATCCTTTGACAATTCTTTTTTTTTCCCCATGACTCAGAATTCAGAAACGTCAGTGCAGCACTGGATGAAAGATGCAAGGGTCAGGAGTCCAGAAACTCATTGACCTTTTATACGCACATAAATGCCTTCTCTCGTCTGAAAAAGGCTTTCTGTTCTGCTCCTGTGCACCGCCATCCTGATTCTGACCTACAGTTAACTTTAGAGGTTGATGCCTCTGAGATAGGAGCTGGAGCAGTTGTAACCCAAAGGGATCCATTGACTTCCAAGTCACACCTTGTAGCCTTTTTCTCTAAATGCTTTACTCCTGCAGAGAGGAATTATGATGTGGGTAACCGTGAACTCTTAGCCATTAAGATGGCTTTGACTGAATAGCGTCATTGGTTAGAGGGCACCGCCAATTCCATTCAGATTCTCACCAACCACAAGAATCTGACTTACCCAGAGACTGCTCATCGACTCAATCATCGACAGGCCAAGTAGGCCTTGTTCTTTTCCCATTTTAACTTTGTGGTCTCTTATCTTCCTAGGACCAAGAACAAGAAAGTGGACGCCCTTTCCCGTCAGTTCCCTCACTCAAGTGATTCCTCTGAAGCTCCTATTGAACACATCATACCTCCCTCCTGTGTGGTTGCTTAACTAAATACCACCCTTCTGCAAAGACTGCAATGTGCCCAGTCTAGTAAACCTCCTGGAGCCCCCATGGCCTCCGATATCCTCTTTGTACCTCTGAACACCTATGCACCCCTGTGCTATCCTGGGCTCATGATAGTAAACTCTCAGGACAAGACTCCCCGATCCTTGCCTCCTGACTTGCTCCAACCATTGTCCATTCCCAAACAACCATGGACACACATAACTATGGACTTCATTGTGGACCTCCCACCTTCTGACCACCATACAGTTATCTGGGTTGTGGTGGATCGGTTCTCCAGACTGGCTCATTTTGTACCCTTAACGAAACTGCCTTCGGCCCAGGAATTATCTCTTTTTCTCTTGCATGCGGTACGACTTCATGGCATTATTGTGAATATTGTTTCCAACAGAGGTCCACAGTTCATCTCTACCTTTTGGAGAGCCTTTTGCAAGTTTATTGGAACCACTGTTTCCTTGTCTTCTGGCTACCATCCTCAGACCAATGAACTAACTGAGAGTGTAAACCAGGATCTCGAGGCCTACCTTAGAGATTTTGTCAATTCTCTCCATGCCAATTGGTCTGACTTGCTGCCCCTAGCCGAGCTGGCAAGAAACACTCATTGGCACTCTTCTCTACGATGTTCTCCATTTCAAGCTGCAGCAGGTTATCAACCTTGTGTCTTCCCTCTTTCTGCTCAGTCCACTGGGGTTCCTGCTGCAGACCAACACGTTACTGAACTCACCACTCATTGGCGACGTATTCGCTCTCAGCTACGTTCAGCTGTCTCTAGATACAAGAAGTTTGCTGATCATCATAGAGCCTCTGTACGTGCCATCTCGGTAGGTGAACGTGTTTGGGTCTCTACTCAACATATTTGTTAACCTTGTCAAAAACTAGGGCCTAGGTTTATTGGTCCTTACAAAGTCCTGAAAAGACTGTCTCCTGTTGTCTACAAAGTGGCCTTGCCCGAAACCCTACGCATACACCCAGTCTTCCACATCTCTCTACTCAAGCCTTACATCAGGAAAAGATATACCCGACTCAGAGCTCCTCCTCCTCCGCTTCTAGTCCATGGCGACCCTGAATATGAGGTTGCTAAGATCCTGGACTCCAGATACAGGCGCAGACAACTACAGTATCATGTACATTGGAAGGGTTATTCTGTGGCGGATCGTTCCTGGGTTCCTGTCCGTGACGTACATGCTCCATTTTTGGTCTTCAGATTCCATTTTGCTTATCCTTTGAAGCTGACTCTGGTTCTCGGAGGAAACCATTGAGAGGGGGGCTATGTCACGCTGCGCCGCTCTAGCTGTTGCTAGGGGTGAGCGTCTCCTTCCCTGCTCGTTGTCAGGGGCTGTGTCAGGTCTGGATGTGTGCAGCGCTGACGTCATCGCCGCACGCTCCTCTCTCTGATGCCGGTCCGGATTCCTGTGGCCCGAATACTGCGCCTATGTAAGTTGCTCAGAACGATCTATCACTGCCCAAGTATAGGTGTTACTTTGTGTGCTCCTGGGTGTGATAGATCGTTATTCTCTGGATTGCCTTATTATTATTAAACCCTGTCTGTCTGACTACTCTGCCTGTTAACCCCTAAATTGCTGGATTGATATACTGCTGCTGAACTCTGCTTGTCTGACCTCTCTGCTTGATTAAACCCTATTGTTCTGGATTGCCTCTCTTTTGCCAAACCCTGCCTGCCTGACCATTCTAGTGGTTTAGCCTTGAACTGCTTTACCATTGCCAAACCCTGCCTGCCTGACCATTCTAGTGGTCTACCCTTGGACTGCTTTACCGTTACCAAACCCTGCCTGGCTGACCCATTCTAGTGGTTCACCTTTGGACTACTTTACCGTTGCCAAACCCTGCCTGCCTGACCTTTCTTGTGGTTTACCCCTGAAATGCCTTTCTCTGATTCCCTGCCTGTTGCCGCCGAAGTCTATCCTGCCGGTGGTGAGTGCCGCTTACCTCATCTTGAGAACTTTATCTGCTCTGGGATATTCCCTATCATTCCGACTCGACGCTGGGATAAGAAGACTACTGGCCGAGTTCGGTCTGATAGTGGAATATCCCACGAGCATTACAGGCGGGGCTCGGGAGCGCGTGCGCACGCAATCTCAAAAGTTGCAATCTGCCGAAGGAGGGAGAGGGGAAAGGGAAACATTTTTTGGAAAGGGATCCGGGAGGGGGAGGGTATTGAGGGGGGGAAGCTAGACTACAGAAAATAGGGGGGTTATGTTTTTTTAAAAAAAAGGGCTAAATTGTTAGTAAAAAGGGTACTGACAGACAGCTGTCAGTACCTAAGATGGCAACCAATAGGTCGAGGGGGGCGGCTTAGAGAGCTGTTTGGGGGGATCAGGGAGGTTGGGTGGTAATGGGGGAGCCTACACATAATATAAAATATATAAAAATACTATATATATATATATATATATATATATAAACACCTTTATTTTTATACTGGCAGACTTTCTGCCAGTACTTATGATGGCGATGACAATTGGGAGGTGGGGGAGGCAAGAGAGCTGTTTGAGAGGGGTCAAGGGGTGAGATGTGTGAGGTGGGAGGCTGATCACTACACTAAAGCTAAAATTAACCCTACAAGCTACCTAATTAACGCCTTCACTGCTGGGCATAATACAAGTGTGGTGCCATATATGTTTGCTATTTCTGAACAAAGGGGATCCTAGAGAAGCATTTACAACCACTTGTGCCATAATTGCACAAACTGTTTGTAAATAATTTCAGTGAGAAACCTAAAGTTTGTGAAAAAGTTAATGATTTTTTTTATTTGATCACATTTGGCGATAATATGATGGCATGAAATATACCAAAATGGGCCTAGATCAATACTTTGGGTTGTCTACTAGACTACACTAAAGCTAAAATTAACCCTACAAGCTACCTAATTAACCCCTTCACTGCTGGGCATAATACAAATTGTGGTGCGCAGCGGCATTTAGCAGCCTTCTAATTACAAAAAAGTAATGCCAAAGCCATAAATGTCTGTTATTTCAGAACAAAGAAGATCCCAGAGAAGCATTTACAATCATTTTTGCCATAATAGCACAACCTGTTTGTAAATAATTTCAGTGAGAAACCTAAAGTTCGTGAAAAAGTTAGTGAAAAAGTTAACAATTTTTTTTTATTTGATCGCATTTGGCGGTAAAATGGTGGTATGAAATATACCAAAATGGGCCTAGATCAATACTTTGGGTTGTCTACTAAAAAAAATATATACATGTGAAGGGTTATTCAGGGATTCCTGACAGATATTAGCGTTCCAATGTAACTATTGCTAATTTTGAGAAAAAGTGGTTTGGAAATAGCAAAGTGCTACTTGTATTTATTGCCCTATAACTTGCAAAAAAAGCAAAGAACTTGTAAACATTGGGTATTTCTAAACTCAGGACAAAATTTAGAAACTACTTAGCATGGGTGTTTTTTGGTGATTGTAGATGTGTAACAGATTTTGGGGGTCAAAGTTAGAAAAAGTGTATTTTTTTCCAATTTCTCCTCATATTTTATAATTTGTTTTAGAGTAAATTATAAGATATGATGAAAATAATGGTATCTTTAGAAAGTCCATTTAATATCGAGAAAAACGGTATATAATATGTGTGGGTACAGTAAATGAGTAAGAGGAAAATAACAGCTAAACACAAACATAGCAGAAATTTAAAAATAGCCCTGGTCCTTAAAGGGACAGTCAAGTCCAAAAAAAACTTTCATGTTTCAAATAGGGCATGTCATTTTAAACAACTTTCCAATTTACTTTTATCACCAATTTTGCTTTGTTCTCTTGGTATTCTTAGTTGAAAGCTAAACCTAGGAGGTTCATATGCTAATTTCTTAGGCCTCGAAGGCCGCCTCTAATCTAAATGCATTTTAATAGTTTTTTACCACTAGAGGACATTAGTTCACGTGTTTCATATAGATAACATTGAGCTCATGCACGTGAATTTACCATGGAGACAGCTCGGATTGGCTAAAATGCAAGTCTGTCAAAAAAACTGAATTAAGGGGGCAGTCTGCTGAGGCTTAGATACAAGGTAATTACAGAGGTAAAACACATATAATTATAACTGTGTTGGTTATGCAAAACTGGGGAATTGGTAATTAAGGGATTATCTATCTTTTAAAACAACAAAAATTCTGGTGTTGACTGTCCCTTTAAGGGTAAGAAATTGAAAAATGGCCTGGTCCTTAAGGGCTTAAAAAAAAAAAGCCTTCTATTTTAGTACTGGCAGACTTCTGCCAGTACTTTAAGGGATATTCCAGCCAAAATTGGAAACCACGTGGGTGCATTTTGGTATTGAACAGAAGCAATTTTGTAATATACATGCATTAGCAAATATGCTTCTAATAAAAGTTATAGCTGTTTCAAAAGTGTATTTAAGTATGCACCGTGCACCAGCATTTTAAGCACAGCATTTGCTCAGAGAGCCTAAGGTGCTTGTACCATCTGGTAATGACTCGATTTGTTAATTGCTGACATGATACAAGCCCCACTGGCACTCTGAGCAGCTGCATTATTAAAACTGTGGGTACAGTGACAATATCTGTATATGCTTCACATCATTGTCATGTGTTGCTGTTCATCTGGGGTTGAATTTACCTAATTTTAAGACCTGCTAAGGACCACATGATTAAAACAGGGTATTAAACTCTTGCGCTCACCAAACTACCCGACAGTCTCTTAGAAACTAGAAAAGTCCCCCTTACACTAAAAACGATTACGCCCAAAGAAAAAGTATCTGAGTAACTAGTATAAATCCAATTACAGGGAGTGCAGAATTATTAGGCAAGTTGTATTTTTGAGGATTAATTTTATTATTGAACAACAACCATGTTCTCAATGAACCCAAAAAACTCATTAATATCAAAACTGAATAGTTTTGGAAGTAGTTTTTAGTTATAGCTATTTTAGGGGGATATCTGTGTGTGCAGGTGACTATTACTGTGCATAATTATTAGGCAACTTAACAAAAAACAAATATATACCCATTTCAATTATTTATTTTTACCAGTGAAACCAATATAACATCTCAACATTCACAAATATACATTTCTGACATTCAAAAACAAAACAAAAACAAATCAGTGACCAATATAGCAACCTTTCTTTGCAAGGACACTCAAAAGCCTGCCATCCATGGATTCTGTCAGTGTTTTGATCTGTTCACCATCAACATTGCGTGCAGCAGCAACCACAGCCTCCCAGACACTGTTCAGAGAGGTGTACTGTTTTCCCTCCTTGTAAATCTCACATTTGATGATGGACCACAGGTTCTAAATGGGGTTCAGATCAGGTGAACAAGGAGGCCATGTCATTAGATTTTCTTCTTTAATACCCTTTCTTGCCAGCCACGCTGTGGAGTACTTGGACGCGTGTGATGGAGCATTGTCCTGCATGAAAATCATGTTTTTCTTGAAGGATGCAGACTTCTTCCTGTACCACTGCTTGAAGAAGGTGTCTTCCAGAAACTGGCAGTAGGACTGGGAGTTGAGCTTGACTCCATCCTCAACCCGAAAAGGCCCCACAAGCTCATCTTTGATGATACCAGCCCAAACCAGTACTCCACCTCCACCTTGCTGGCGTCTGAGTCGGACTGGAGCTCTCTGCCCTTTACCAATCCAGCCACGGGCCCATCCATCTGGCCCATCAAGACTCACTCTCATTTCATCAGTCCATAAAACCTTAGAAAAATCAGTCTTGAGATATTTCTTGGCCCAGTCTTGACGTTTCAGCTTGTGTGTCTTGTTCAGTGGTGGTCGTCTTTCAGCCTTTCTTACCTTGGCCATGTCTCTGAGTATTGCACACCTTGTGCTTTTGGGCACTCCAGTGATGTTGCAGCTCTGAAATATGGCCAAACTGGTGGCAAGTGGCATCTTGGCAGCTGCACGCTTGACTTTTCTCAGTTCATGGGCAGTTATTTTGCGCCTTGGTTTTTCCACACGCTTCTTGCGACCCTGTTGACTATTTTGAATGAAACGCTTGATTGTTCGATGATCACGCTTCAGAAGCTTTGCAATTTTAAGAGTGCTGCATCCCTCTGCAAGATATCTCACTATTTTTGACTTTTCTGAGCCTGTCAAGTCCTTCTTTTGACCCATTTTGCCAAAGGAAAGGAAGTTGCCTAATAATTATGCACACCTGATATAGGGTGTTGATGTCATTAGACCACACCCCTTCTCATTACAGAGATGCACATCACCTAATATGCTTAATTGGTAGTAGGCTTTCGAGCCTATACAGCTTGGAGTAAGACAACATGCATAAAGAGGATGATGTGGTCAAAATACTCATTTGCCTAATAATTCTGCACTCCCTGTATAATGGAACTATATAGTAAAAGCAGACAAAACAAAGTATATATATATAAAAAAAACAGTTTATATGATAAAAAGTTTTACTGAACTAACAAGGCTGCTCAATTTCACAGCATGACAAGGATATATACTATTGTGGTATTGAGTCCCAATGTGTATGGTACTAATGGGTATCCTATGTTACAGTCCATAGACCGCCAAGCCTATTCCTCCACGTACCTTTCTCCCCGGTCTGGGTATACCTTTGTCTCGCCAGATTTTATGCTGACAATGGGAGGATGCAGTGTAGTTCTTCTCGCCACTCCAGCTTAGATAGAATCCTTAGTAGTTCCGTGTTTGCTGTACGTTACGTGAAAGGAGTCACGTGGGACTTGGCATCCAATCAGCGTTCCAGAATCACGGCTTCTGTTACACAGCCCAACTGTGCAGGGAATTTGTTCGCTAAACTTGAGAGTATATTATCTATCTATGCGCAGAGTGTCCCTTGGACTTTATATACTCAAGATAAGTTACTCAGTTCAGTTCCATCAACGCGTTTCACCTTTCAACAGGCTTTTTCAAGATGGTTAAAAAGTTAAATTTTTGGGGGGCGCAGCCTGGCTGCTGCTATGAGTGCAGTGTAAACCCAGTGCTCTGTTACAGCAGTCCTGAACAACTTATGTTATCCTGGGCATATACCCATAAAAATGCCACTGACGGACAGGCAACACTTTAGCTCCAAAAAAAAGAAGAGAAAAGGCAAAAAAAAGCGACAAGTGGAAAGACCTTGGAATACCTAGGTGCACGCTGCTAAGGGTCGCATCAAATTAAACTACAGGAGCTCCGTGGAGACCTTTCCTGCATCGGCAACTGCCGTTACAATTATTGGCAACTAGCTACTAACTGGACGGATCTGGACAAAGAAGGATTCACTTCACCCTGCCACACAGCAATTACGGAGCCGTCGCAGGTATTTACACAGGGCTCAGTAAAGGGTGTCGCCATCTTTGGTTTTCCCACATGGCAAACTACGCAGCTAACTTGCCTCCTGAGATGAAGCTAGACCTCATTCCCCTCTGCAGCCCTTAAGCCCATATGGGTTGACACTAACTCATGGGGTTACGACAGAGGGACCCTGCTAACAAGTGGGGGGGGGGGGGGGAAGACACTTTAAAGACTGGTTCAACTCCTGCACATATACGGTACTTATATGCACCTTCATGTTGAAAAATCATACTCCTTCAGACGTTTAACCCCTAACATTAAAGCAACATCTATCAAATTACGGCATACCATACTGTGCTCTATGCTGATATTGCCTGCGATAGCTTACTGGGAGCCCGTGCTGTAAAGACCTTGTTTTGTGCTTTTGAAGATACTACTACAGTGATTGACTTCCCCACATTTCACTTTTCTCATATTATCACTGTATAAAACAGAATACTTGTGCTGTTATATCCTTTGCTCCTATTAATATGGCTACTAGAAGGAATACCAAACAAGATAAACTTTCCAAATGCTTATCAGGGAAATCCCTACCTATATCATCTTACATGCAAGGCTCTGAACTTCCTGAGGCTAGAAATAAAAGGCTTTCTGGAGATACCCTAGCCACCACAGACCCTAACCTGCAACCTGAGGACACACAAATGTCTGCATCTTTTCTCCATGACCTGCCTTCTAGGCAATATATTGCGGACATTGTTCGCACCTGCATAAAAGAGGAGCTCGCGGGCATGAGGCAGGACATCCACACCCTGGGATTCCAGGTAGAAGCCCTAGAGGGCTGCCAGGAGGAAATTAAAGAAGATGTACAAAATCTAACTGATCAGGTCACACAAGACCAAAAAACCATTTACTCACTACAAGAAAAATTAGAGAAAATTGAAGCAGAAGAAAAAACATACGAATTAGAGGAGCCCCAGAGAGTATCCTTCCAAGGGACTTTCCTGTCTATTTGCAAGCTTTATTTCAACAGATTAAGGACTCAACTTGTACCTCAGAAATACAATGGGTGAGAGCGCATGGATCACTTAGACCCAACCCGCCGGACACATCCCATCCAAGAGACATAATTATCCATTTTAAAAATTTCTTGGAAAAAGAAATGCTCATGAACTAGTCACGGAAATTCCAACCAGTCCGATACAGAGGAAATGTCTTACAATTTTATCAAGACCTGTCTTTCCAAACATTGCAAAGAAGAAAGGATTTTGCACCCCTCACCTTGCTCCTAAGGAACAAGAAGATTCCTTATCATTGGGGTTTTCCCACCCAGATATGGGTACTCCACAATAACACCCCCTGATCTGCAGAACACCTGAGGACATTGCTTCCTTCTGCAAAACATTGGGACTAGACCCTCCACAAATCCCTGACCTACCAAGTATCTCATCCTCATTGCCTTCTAGATGAGCCACAAACTCATCCACTTCATGGACCATCGTTGCCAACAGGCAAGACAAAGCCAATAAATCACCAAGGCCTTTGATTAGTCCTCCAAAGTCTATGCTTCTGACACAGGATCAGTCAGGCGCAGCGACCACCATGAACCCTACCTGAACGCTGCCTTGAACTGAATTCCCTTGGAGGTGTACCTGATGGGTATTGTATATGAGTTTCTTCACATTACATAAGACTGTATAATAGCTCAATAATCGTACACTTTCTATACCTAAGTAACTACACCCATCACTATACCCCCAAGGTAAATGTTACGTGCTGTTTCTCTAGACAAGATCAATAGGAGAGTGGAACTTTCATGTTACCCACCTATACTAACTTTGAGCTAGTCTTATTCCTAGCTTCTGTCAGACTTGTTGAGTGGGTGTAGGCCCAACAAAGCCCTACTGAACATATTTTCCTTAGAAAAAAATCCATATTACATAGGACTGTATAAGGGTTCAATGATCTCTTTTCTATACCTGAGTGATCATAACTACCCCCATATTCCTAATGTAAATGTTATTTATGCTGTTTGCTTAAACTGGATCACTATGAGAGGGGAATTTTGATGTTATCTGCCTATACCTGCATAGGGCTAGTCTTTTTCAAGGCTTTTACTAGACTCGCTAGGAGTGTATATACTCAACTGAGCCTCATTACAGTAGTCCTTTTCAGAACTGTTTATATAAGATGGTTATTTGAATTTGGATGCCCCTGATTTGGTGTTTGCCCAGGATGCAAGCTACCTAACAGGGTATACCTTACGTAGGACTCGTTAAATCAGTTCCCCCATGTATTGCTCTCATTACAGCCTACATTAGGAAGAGAGCCTTTTCTAGGTTTGCTTTGTTTGATATGTTTTGTTTGTTTATATTGTTTGAAATGTTATTCATAGTTGAAACTACATGTTATTATGAGATTCGCCTTGTTTCGTACAATACTTTGATGCATACAACTCGGCATATTTCAACACCGCCCTCTCTTATACAAGATACTAGTTTACATTACACTCCCACGCTATATGTGAAAATCACGTACCATATTGATGTCACACACTAGACATGATTTGGTTCACCGCCTGACATTACTGACTCAAAATGCAAAGGGAATAAACTCACCTCACAAGAGATCAAAGGCCCTATCTGACTTAATTAAACGCCTTGCTGACATTCTCTTTTTGCAGGAGACCCATTTCAAACACCAGAAAGAACCCAAATATTTCGGGAAAACATATACAACTCACTACCATAGCTCCGGCCCATCAAAGAAATATGGAGTGAGTATCTTGATCAATAAATCCCTTCCATTCACTTTACAACACAAGATTACTGACAAAGACGGACACTTTCTAGATATAATGGGCCTTCTATACAGCAGCCCTGTCACATTCATTAATGTTTATGCTCCCAACACCAACCAACTCCCGTTTTTTCCACTACATGTTAAAGAAAATATTTGACCTAGCTAAGGGCCCAGTGTTTTTAGCTGGAGATTTTAATGTTCCCATTCACACCAAAACTGATAGCACCAACCCTACAATCAAATCCCACGCAAACTCACCACTACATTATGGAAAGGTTTTAGGGATTTAAATCTATATGACGTGTGGAAGTTTATACATCATGACACCAGAGATTTCACCTTCTTCTCTCATCCTAATAAAACTTACAGTAGGGGGGGTGGAGCCAGTACTCGAGAGAGATGGCTGCACTCGGATGAGCTCCGATGAATCAGTTGGGCTATTACTATCAAATATCCCTCAAATCTTCTCTCAATCTCGGCAATCAATGTTACCGATCGTTTGCAGAGGCTGACCGCAACTTATTGTGATGACGAGGTGACATAGAAGGCGACCGGAATGCCTTAATTGCAGTCTTTCCCTTATCATCCGACCGTAAGTCACAAAAGGGGGGCCTATCTTCACTTCTCTGCACAGTCAACCCTGGCTGATATCGCAGCTCTTCCTCAACTATCCACTGCGATGTAAGAGACAAAATTTGAGCATACTAAAAGGGATCAGGGACATTTACATTAAGAAAAGTAAAGGAGGAAAAAGAAAAAAAAAAGATTATGACGCACCTTGTATTTAGGCTTTGGCCTACCCGCACCACACAATAATTATTTTTTTTCTTTCTCACGCACACCCTGGATTTATCCCTTCAGAGGCAGCAATTCTTCAAATATAGGCTGAACTAAATTATCCCAACTGAGGATTCACAATACTTTATTTAGTTATTGTAACCGCATTTATTACACAGCACTGCAGAAACTTATATTGCAGACATTACAATACATAATAAAACATCCACAATGTCTCCAAAAAAGAATAATAAAATGGAGAGCACAGCAAAGAAAAAGGCTAATGCTAAACCTTCACTGAACAATTTTTTTAAATGCCTAGAACCAGTTGCAACCCCTGCCACTTCAGAAACAACCACCAGAGAAAGAGAAATCTCAGTATCTTCAGAGTCAGAATCTGAATGCCCCAATCCGGCAGTAACTATCTCCAAAGCCCTTCTGGACTCCCTACCCTCAAAAAAGGACTTCTCCTTGTTGATCCAAGAGGTCAGAGAATGTATCAGAGAAGAAATCTCAGAAATAAATAGAGACCTCACTGAGGTGGGACAGAGGGTGGAAAAACTGGAAGAGGAAATATCACACCACAATACATCCATTGCCGTCATGGGTCGCCACTTGACTCAGCAAGATGATATTATCTTCCATTTAGAAAACAAGGTTTACGATTTAGAAAATCGAAGCAGGAGGCACAATGTTCGAATACGTGGCATTCCAGAAGCTGTGATTCCACAAGATCTGGAAAATTATATTCAAAGCCTGTTCGCCTATATAAACAATGAAGGTGATGATGCAACAATTGCCTTGGGTAGAGTTCACCAAGCTCTGAGGAGTAAACCTCCTGAAAACCAACCACCCAGAGACACAATTGCTAAAATTACTAACTTCCAACTTAAAGAAAGTTTAATTAAAAACGCAAGAGCAAAACAGCCAATAAAGTTCAGAGGAACAGACCTACAACTCTTTGAAGACTTATCAAGTAGAACTTTGCAGAAACGGAGAGACCTGAAACCTCTAACGCAAAAATTGCGCCAACAGAACATCCCATACTGCTGGGGTCACCCTTTCAGCCTTCAAATCCAGTGGAGAGGTAAGAGGGTCCTATGCCATTCTCCAGATGACATCCAAGGTGTATGCAAAGACCTACGCATTGACCCGCCTAACACAGAAGAAGATACACCTAGTGCACATCACCACATAAATAAATCGGGCCCACTTCCTCAACGGCCAGAATGGCAGACGGTGTCATCAAGAAGAAATGTTAGAGCCATGGCTAGACAAGACACCCAATCTGAAAAAGGACAAGATGTCACATGAACTAAATATAAGTATCATGATGTGTCTCTTTTTGAATTTTTTGATACTCTGTGATGTATATCGTTTAATTCTAGATTACTTACAATTTTCCTTAAATTTAAAATTTGTAGATGGCCGTGACCCGACTTTCTTTGTTAAGATGGAAAGTGTTTCCGGGTGCTATCTATTTCATAAATATAATTTTATTTATGGTTATGTTATGTGTATCAGTAGAAACCTTTATAAAATCAAATGTTCTCCTGGGATTCATAGATAATATAATTAATATATTACCAAATTACTTTAGCCCAACTGATAATGTTGCCCCCTTTTGTTTGAAGCTTTATGCTTTTCAATTGTTGTTATGTAAGTGTTTTGTTTACTAATGTTTTTCTTTTTTTATTTAGCCCAGGAATCCTGGGTGTGCCTGCCAATGTCCATCTGCCGCTGCCGTCTATCCATAGCAAGTACTTGTATTTGAAACAGAATGTCTACAAAAGGTGCTACACCACACTTACACATAATCACCCAAAATGTAAAAGGACTTAATTGTCCCCATAAGAGGGCAATGGCTTTACAAGACCTATACAGAAAGGGTGGGAAGATTTTACTATTGCAAGAAACCCATTTTAAAGGCAATACTATCCCTAAATATTTTACTTCACATTTTCCACAACATTTCCATAGCACCAACTCGCATAAAAAAGTAAACGGTGTCAGCATACTAATACACAAGTCCATCCCATTTCAAATGCTGTCCCTAGACAAAGATAAAGACAGGAGATACCTGTGCGTCTCTGGCCTGTTATATGGCAGACCAGTCACACTAGTTAACCTCTACACACCCAATACACACCAGGACTTATTTATAAATAACGTTACCTCAAAGATTTTGACAAAAATTAAGGGCCCACTGATTCTAGGAGGTGACCTCAATACTCCCCTAGACCCCTCAATCGATTGCTCTAGTGACAAATCTCAACTCCCCTTTAAGGCTCTTCAATCTATATGGAACAATCTTAAAACCTTAACCCTGCACGACACCTGGCGATACATAAATCCAGATAAAAAAGACTATACCCTTTTCTCCCACCCTCACAAAAATTATTCAAGATTAAATTACATACTTGTAGACCACTATGCACTATCTCACATTAAAAATTCTAACATAAAACACACAACATGGTCTGACCACTCGTTGACAGAGTGTTTTTTGCAATGGCCCTCACAGTTAGCTAGGCCATTCAGCTGGAAATTGGATGATACCCTCTTAACAAATCTAGAGGATTTAGAGACATTTATGAAACACCTAGACACTTATTTTGCAGTGAATACCGCCCAAGACTCAAATCCATACATGATATGGGAAGCACATAAAGCCTATATGAGAGGGGAGTTTATAAAGTCAAGGGCTACCAAATGGAGACCAGCCAGAGCAATATACGAAAAGTTAGCTCAAGAAATAACAGACTTAGACTTCGCTTGTAAACTTAACCCCAATGATGACGCACTCCGGAAGCAACTGGAGAGCACAAGATGTAAACTAAATGAACATCTACAAATTGATACATATAGAAAACAGCTATTTATACAACAAAAATTCTATGGGGAAAGTAATAAAACCGGTAAACAGTTAGCCAGTGCATTAAAAAAGCAACAGCTAAGATCATATATTCATTTACTTAAAACAAATAAGGGGACACTCATAGAAGACACAAAAAGTATAGCAAAAATCTTCAAACAATTTTACCACAAACTATATAACATACATATAGAAAGACCCTCACCATCTCATAAAGATGCTTGCGATAGTTACTTGCACGATATCAATCTTCCCACTCTCTCTAAGGAAGATGCCTCAGCACTGGAAGCCCCAATATCTAGGGAGGAAATTTCTGTAGCTATTTCAAACATGAAACCACACAAAGCCCCAGGACCAGATGGATACACTAACCTTTACTATAAGACATTTAAGTCTCAATTGATCCCACACCTAGCAACCTTATTTAACTACATATCTGACCAATATCCATTCCCAGATACTATGCTCCAAGCCCATATAACAGTATTACCAAAACCTGTAAAACTCCTGATACTCCTGCAAATTTCAGACCTATTTCATTATTAAATACTGATCTTAAATTATACGCTAAAATCCTAACCATCAGATTAAACAAATTCTTACCCTCGTTAATAGATGAAGACCAAGTGGGCTTTGTCCCAAAACGTGAATCCAAAGATAACACTAGCAAAGTCATTACTCTTATGGATTACATTAGACATACTCAACTTCCAGCATTGCTACTATCAACAGATGCGGAAAAAACATTTGATAGGCTTGATTGGACTTTTTTACATTCCACATTATTAAAATTCGGACTCCCCCCTAAATTTATAGCACAAGCTTTCTCCTTATACTCTAACCCCTCGGCACAGGTGCGAATAAACGGAATTCTATCAGATACTTTTGAGATACGTAATGGGACAAGGCAGGGGTGCCTATTATCTCCCCTCTTGTTTGTTTTATCTTTAGAACCCTTGGCAACTAGAATAAGACATCATCCCAACATAATAGGTATTCAAACAGGGGAACAAACACATAAACTTGCAATGTTTGCAGACGACATTCTGTTTACACTAGCATCCCCCATACAATCTCTCCATGCAGTCCGCAAAGAGCTTAATGAATATAGCAATGTATCCAACTTCCTAGTCAACCCGCACAAATCAGAATTATACCCAATTAATATTACAGCAGATACTCTTGCAACAATAAAAGCTGATAATCCTTTTACGATAAATCTCAAAGCCCTAAAATATCTAGGCATTCAATTAACCTCTAATCTAGAGGAAATGCGTACATTAAACTATGGTAAATTACTTTCTGAATTCCAAAATCTGACCACTAGATGGTTGCCTAAAAATAATATCTCTTGGTTAGGAAGAATAGCAGCAGCAAAGATTACATTGTTACCTAAAGAACTATATGTAATGCAAACTCTTCCTATTGCAGAGACCTCCAAAGAGATTTTGAAACTACAAAAGGTAATTAATACATACATATGGCAGAAAAAACAACCCAGGCTATCCAAACACACTATATACACTCCTAAAGACAGAGGGGGGCTGGGAGTGCCAAACTTAAATTGGTATAAATTAGCAATATCCTAGTAGGGTGGTAGACTGGTGTAGACAGGGCAAAATAATAAATAAAAAAGTAACTCAATTGGAATCCCAATTACTAGATATTCCACATTTAGGAGGAATATGCTGGCCACCAATACCCCCAATATCTACTAATAGTAAACCATACTCCATTTTTAACGCTACGTGGACTGAGTGGGTTACCCTCCGAAACAAATTCACAAAATTTCATCACCACGTTCGCCTCTCACAACCCTACTCTGGAACACAGAATTTGACATAGGCAAGTCTTGGGACACTAATATCGGGAGGGACCTCTGTGATTTTCAAGACTTAATCCCTATACATGACATAATAGTTGGAGGCAATTTACGCACGAGGGAAGAGTTAATACAAGCAGGGTATCAATGTTTTTGCTCTTGGCTACATTATCAACAAATGCGCCACTACATATTATCACATAGGAACAGGGGAGATTTTCTTAGACCCCTCACAACATTTGAAACAAAATGCATTGATACTCACATGTTGGAGAAGGGGACTATATCCTCCACGTATCAACTTATTGCTGACCAATATCTTCCTTCTAGACCCGCCTATGTACACAGATGGGAGCTAGAACTAAACAAACAGATACTACCAGGGCAATGGAAACGCTGGACTCATGCCACAGCGAAATCAGCACACTCAGCCTCATACATGGAAACAAATATAAAAGTTATCACAAGATGGTATTTAACACCTCACAAACTCACACACATGTTTGGAAATGCGAGTAACAAGTGCTGGAGGGGTTGCGGACAAGAAGGCACAATGCTCCATGTATGGTGGAATTGTCCCATCCTACAGATATTCTGGAGAGAGATCCACTTAGCAATTGGAGAGGCCATAGGCTATTCCCGAACTTTTCTCCAGAACTCTTCCTTTTTAATGATACCTTAGATATCACCTGTAAAATTAGACGTAGTACCGCGCAACTGATGATTAACGCAGCCAAAAAATTAGTACCCAAGTTTTGGAAAAACACACAAGTACCCACCCTTAAAAGTTGGATAGACCAAGTAGATTTAATTATGACAATGGAAAGGTATTACTTTTTTACTCTGGGGAAGATGGATTTATTTTGGGACATTAAGTTTCTTTGGGAACAGTACAAATATAAATCAGATGGCATCCATAAACATAAAGATACACTCGCAGATACACGACGCAAGCAATAATAATTTTAATATCAGAGCAATCTCAATATTTCACAGTGTTGATGTCAGCGGTGGAATAGATATACTCGGGTATGATCCTGAGATTTGTAATCATATCCAGGGCAATGCAGGTCTTGAGTTTTTCCCCTCCCTTACCCCCGTTCCCCATATTTACCTATTTTTACCCATTCCTCCCCTTTCTTTCCCTATCACTTATGTTGTATTTACAAGTTGACTTGTTAATGCAATATGTTAAAACTAATGGAAAATTCTGGACCAATGTTTTGTATGACACTACGCATGTCACTAACCTGAAAATTCAACACCTTCTGTTGATGAACTGTTATGATCTTTGGACAAAGGTACTTTAATTCTCAAAATAACAGAAAAGACTTTAGAGGAGAAATTCTTGTCACACTTAAATTTTTTATGGTCTAACAGTCAGGACTAAATGTTAAGTTTTACAGAACTATCGCAATGTCTAAACAATATTTTAACGTGACTGTATTCCTATTGAATTTTCTGTTAATAAAAATATTAATAAAAAAAAAAAACTTACAGTAGATTAGATTACATTTTCACAAACCAAAAAAGCCTCACCCATGTACACAAATGTGACATATCCCCCACTGCATGGTCGGATCACTCAGCTGTTATCTTAAAATTCCACTGGCATAATAGCCCTCAATGTTAGAGGCGCAAGTGGTAGTGTTGCCTAAACTGGGTAAGCCACCCACGATGCCAGCCAATTTTCACCCAATTTCTTTATTGAACATAGATATAAAAATATATGCTAAAATTTTAGCCTTTAGAATTAACCAAGTCCTGTCTGACATTGTCCACACCAACCAAGCTGGCTTTACCCCTTTTAGAGAGGCTAGAGACACCACCAAAATTCTTCACCTCATGGAATATGCCCATCAACAAAAGGTCCCATCCATGTTCCTATCTATGGACGTGGAAAAAGCCTTCGATAGACTGGATTGGCACTTTTTAAAATGCGCTTTACAAAAATTTGGCTTTCATCAAGATTTTATTGGGAAAATACTTACTATCTATCACAAACCTCAGGCAAAATTAGATTAACCGACACTGTATCCGACCCATTCACTATTGCCAACGGCACAAGACAGGGGTGCCCTCTGTCGCCGCTACTCTTTGTTTTTTTTTTTACTCATTGTCAGCAATGGAAGTCCTAGCTTCGTATATCAGGAATAATAGAGACATCAAAGGTTTTAACATTGGCCCAACGGAATATAAAATTACATTATATGCTGATGACATTTTCTTAACCCTTATAGACCTTGAACACTCGATACCTCCCCTAATACAAATGTTACAGACCTACGGTCTATATTCCACTGTAATCAGAAAGCATCTAACCTGTCAGGATGCCAGGAATCAGACTGAGATGAAAAGTGCAAAAATAATCACACCTTTATTAATAGCAAAATATAATAAAAAGCCCACAAGTCAAATAACAAGCCAGGAATCAAAACCAGAGCTGGTAGTCAGACGAGCCGAGTCAGAAGCCAAAGCGAATAGTCAGACGAGCCGAGTCAGGAGCCAAAGCGAGCCTGAATCAGGAACAAGGAGAACAACGGAGTCAGGAACAAGCCAGGGATCAGGAACCAGGAGGGGATGTCAGATAGCCAGGTACAAAAATGTCGGACCTGCGCCAGTTGAGACTGGGATTGTGCTTTTGGATCCAGGGATAACCCAGAACAACCGTAAAATGTGGAGAGTTTATCACCTGGAACTGGAGGGTTTCAAAATGGAGAGCCCCAACAGCCATGGATAACGGAGCAGTTTCGTGAGTAACGAGTGCGGGCTGAAGGGGCCTGCCATCAATGGCCTCAATAGCAAGCGGAATGGACCGAGGCAAAACAGGAATGAAGTGCTTTGATACAAAAGCACTGTCAATGAAATAGCCCGCAGCCCCGGAGTCCACAAGAGCCTGGGTGACTATGGAGGAGTCCACCCAGGAAAGCACAACCATGACCAAAGGTTTCTCCTTTAGCGTTTCCGGGGACGAGGATAAACCACCCAAAGTCTGCCCCCGACAGGACCTTAGATGTGAGCGTTTCTCGGCCGTGTAGGACAGGACTTCAAAAGGTGGCCCTGTAACCCACAATAGATGCAGAGCCCCTCCCTCCTCTTAAAGGCCCTCTCCGTCATGGAGAGACGCGTGAATCCCAACTGCATCGGCTCAGCAGTACCTGGTGACTCAGGACCAAGAGGCATAGGAGGAGAGGGAGGCATGGGTGGGAACGAACACGTAGCAGACAACGGAAAAGGAGGCTCCTTGAAAGAGGGCCTCTCTCTGAGTCTGATGTCAATTAGGATCAAAAAGGATACCAATGCCTTGAGATCCTCTGGTAAATCTCTGGCAGCAACTTCGTCTTTAATCGCATCAGAGAGCCCATGAAAGAAGGCGGCAACAAGGGCTTCATTGTTCCAACCTACCTCTGCGGCAAGCATACGGAACTCAATGGCATACTGAGCAACAGATCTTGTACCTTGCTAAATGGACATGAGTAGTTTAGCAGCAGAGGAGGAGCGAGCCGGAACATCAAATACCCTTCGAAAGGAGGCCACAAATTCAGGGTAATTTGAAAGCACAGGTTTATTAGTCTCCCACAAGGGATTAGCCCAGGCAAGAAATACCACCTTAGCTCTGTCAGAGGGAAACGCCTGAGGTAACATCTCAAAGTAAATGCCCACGTGGTTCAAAAACCCTCTGCACTGATTAGGATCGCCTCCATATCGCTGAGGTAGAGGTGCAGAACCGGAAATGCTCCTAGTAGGACTAGGTGCAGCAGGGAAAACAGGAGCAGTCATAACTTGCGGGACACTTTGTTCCAAATGTGCAGTGCGAATCAGCAGGGTTTGCAGGGCTAGTGCAAATTGATCCAAGCGGTGATCCTGTTCATCCATCCTGGAAATTATGGCAGGTAAAGGTGGATTATTAGCACCATCAGGATTCATGGCCCTTGCGTAATGTCAGGATACCAGGAATCAGACTGAGACAAGAAGTGCAAAAATAATCACACCTTTATTAATAGCAAAAAATAATAAAAAGTCCACAAGTCAAATAACAAGCCAGGAATCAAAACCAGAGCTGGTAGTCAGACGAGCCGAGTCAGGAGCCAAAGCGAGTAGCCAGATGAGCCGGAATCAGGAACAAGGAGAACAACAGAGTCAGGAACAAGCCAGTGATCAGGAACCTGGAGGGACGTCAGACAGCCAGGTAATACACAGGAGCTCTCACAAACAGGTCTGAGACAACGCAAGGGCAAAGCATACTGAACAGTGATGATATCACAATTCTGAGACTGCATCCTGTCTCACACGGATGATGTACACCAGTCTAGCCATAAAAGGAAGTGCAGGAAATGAGCAGCATCACACAGTATGCACCAGAGTCAGCAAGAGAGGTGAATAAAATGGCTGCCAGCAGCACATGGCAAACAAAACAGGGAAAAACCCCTGACAGTACCCTTCCCTCAATGACCCCTCCCCTGCGGGAGGCCAAAAGGCTTATTGGGGAAACGGGCATGGAAGGGATGGAGGAGGACGGGAGCATGAACATCAGAGGAGGGAACCCATGAATGCTCCTCCGGACAGTAGCCCCTCCAGTGAACCAAATACTGTACGCAGCCCCTGGACATACAAGAGTCAATAATGCTGCTGACCTCATACTCCTCATGGTTGTCAACAAAGTTAGGATGGAGAAGAGGCAACACAGTGCTAAACCGATTACAAACCAATGGTTTCAAGAGGGAGACATGAAAAACATTGGAGATGCGCATTGCAGGAGGAAGGTCAAGAGCGTAGGCCACAGGATTGACCCGTTGGAGTATTCGAAAAGGACCAACATAACGGGGAGCCAGTTTATTGGAAGGCACACGAAGGTTCAAATTGCGGGAGGACAGCCAAACTCACCAACCTGGTAGGAAGGCGCGGGCAGACGGCTACAATCAGCCTAGAACGATGAAGGCAATCCTGAATCTGCACCCACGTGGACCGGAGTTGCCGGAGATGCTCCTCCAAAGCCAGAATACCCTGAGACATGAATGAATCAGGCAACAAGGATGGTTGAAACCCATAATTCACCATGAACGGGGATAACTTGGAGGAAGCAATAATAGCACTATTACGAGCAAACTCTGCCCAAGGTAACAGTTCAGACCAATTATTGTGGTGATCTGAATCATAGCAACGAAGGAACTGTTCCAGAGCCTGATTAGACCGTTCCGCAGCCCCATTGGATTGAGGGTGATGTGCAGAGGAGAAGGAAAGCTGGATCCCCATTTGAGCACAAAAGGAACGCCAAAATCTGGAGACAAACTGGCTACCCCGGTCCGACACTATCTCCTTGGGTAACCTATGTAAATGGAATCCTCCCGGGCAAAAATTGAAGCAAGCTCCTGAGCTGTAGGTAACTTCTTCAAGGGAATGCAATGTGACATTTTAGAAAAATGGTCAACCACCATAAGGATAACAGTATTGCCATTGGAAACAGGGAGCTCGACAATGAAGTCCATGGAAAGATGTGTCCAAGGACGCTCACCATTAGCAATAGGTCGAAGAAGACCCACAGGAAGACATCGAGGAGTCTTATTCTGTGCACAAACTGAGCAGGAGGCAACATACGCAGCAACATCAGAACGAAGACCTGGCCACCAGAATTGTTGAGTGACAGACCAAATCATTTGGTTCTTGTCTGTGTGACCTGCAGCTTTAGGATAGTGGTAAGTGTGCAAAAGTTTAGTTTGAAGATTCTCAGGAACAAAACACTTACCACTAGGTTTCTCAGGAGGTGCATTGGTTTGTGCAGCCAGGATCTCCTCCCCAAAGGGAGAAGTCAAATTAGTACGTATGGTAGCCAAAATATGGTCAGGAGGTACAACTGGAGTAGGTACAGACTCCTCCTTGGATAGAGGCGAAAATTGTCGAGACAGGGCATCATCCCCAACATTCTTACTACCAGGCCGGTAGGAGACCACATAATTAAACCGTGACAAAAATAGCGCCCATCTGGCCTGTCGGGGCGACAAACGTTTAGCTTCAGATAGATAAGTTAAATTCTTGTGGTCAGTAAGAATGAGCACTGGCACGCTAGTATCCTCAAGTAGATGCCTTCATTCCTTGAGTGCCAATATTATGGCCAGTAATTCCCTGTCGCCAATTTCATAATTGCACTCCGCTGGAGACAATTTCTTAGAGAAGAAACCACACGGATGGAAGGAACTGTCAGGCGTAGGATGTTGAGACAAGAGGGCACCTACTCCATTCTCAGACGCATCGACCTCAAGAATGAAAGGCAGGACAGGGTTAGGATGAGCCAGAACTGGAGCAGCAGCAAAGGCAGTCTTAAGACTTTCAAAGGCCTTAATAGCAGTAGGTGACCAATGGAGTGGATCATTCTCTTTATGGGTCATGTCAGTGATAGGTTTGACCAAAGAAGAAAAGTTTTTAATAAACTTTCTATAGTAATTGGTGAACCCCAAAAAACGTTGAATAGACCGAAGACTAACTGCACGAGGCCACTGCAGAACTGCAGATAACTTGTCAGGATCGATGGAGAACCCTGCAATGGAGATAACATAACCTAGGAAGGTTACTTCAGTCTGATGGAACTCACATTTCTCGAGTTTACAAAACAGGCCGTTCTCACATAGTCTCTGAAGAACCCGTGTAACATCAGAACGATGAGCCTCAAGTGTGGGTGAGTGTATGAGGATGTCGTCTAAGTACACCACAACACACTGTTGCAACATATCTCGTAGGACATCATTAATAAATTCCTGGAAAACAGCAGGAGTATTACATAGGCCAAAGGGCATTACAAGATACTCATAATGCCCACTCCTGGTGTTAAATGCTGTTTTCCATTCGTGGCCCTCCTTGATCCAAACAAGATTGTACGCTCCTCTCAAATCAAGTTTAGTAAAGACCGTAGCACCCTTGAGGCGGTCAAAGAGTTCCGTAATGAGCGGAATAGGGTAAACATTCTTAATGATAAGACGATTAAGACCCCTATAATCGATGCATGGTCTTAACTCGCCACCCCTTTTCTTCACAAAGAAGAAGCCAGCCCCTGCAGGAGGCAACATACTCCTCCATAGCACAATTCTCCACAACAGACAGAGGGTAAACCCGGCCCGAGGAGGAATGGTTTCGGGTTGCAGGTCTATGGCACAATCATAAGACCAGTGAGGAGGCAACGTACCAGCACAAACCTTGTCAAAAACGTCTAGGAACTCTCAGTACGCCTCTGATAATTGAGATACTGAAGAAGTGCACAAGACTGCGGGGGCCCACAACAAAATTTTGGACCTGCGCCTTTCGAGACTGGGATTGTGCTTTTGGAGCCAGGGATAACCCAGAACAACCGGAAAATGCAGAGAGTTTATCACCTGGAACTGGAGGGGTTCAAAATAGAGAGCCCCAACAGCCACTGTATAACGGAGCAGTTTCATAAGTAACGAGTGCGGGCTGAAGGGGCCTGCCATCAATGGCCTCAATAGCAAGGAGAATGGACCGAGGCAAAACAGGAATGGCGTGCTTTGATACAAAATCACTGTCAATGAAATAGCCCGCAGCACCGCAGTCAACAAGAGCCAGTGTGACTATGGAGGAGTCCACCCAGGAAAGGACAACCGTGACCAAAGGTTTCTCCTTTAGCAGTTCCGGGGATGAGGATAAACCACCCAAGGTCTGCCCCCGACAGGACCTTAGGTGTGAGCGTTTCCCGGCCGTGTAGGACAAGACTTCAAAAGGTGGCCCTGTAACCCACAATAGAGGCAGAGCCCCTCCCTCCTCCTAAAGGCCCTCTCTGCCGTGGAGAGACGCGTGAATCCCAACTGCATCGGCTCAGCAGTACCTGGTGACTCGGGACCAGGAGGCATGGGTGGGAACGAACACGTAGGAGGCAACGGAAAAGGAGGCTTCCGCAAGCGCTCCTTGAAAGAGTGCTTCTCTCTGAGTCTGATGTCAGTTAGGATCAAAAAATACACCAATGCCTCGAGATCCTCTGGTAAATCTCTGGCAGCAACTTCGTCTTTAATCGCATCAAAGAGCCCATGAAAGAAGGCGGCAACAATGGCTTCATTGTTCCAACCTACCTCTGCGGCAAGCGTACGGAACTCAATGGCATACTGAGCAACAGATCTTGTACCTTGCTGAATGGACATGAGTCGTTTAGCAGCAGAGTAGGAGCGAGCCGGAACATCAAATACCCTTCGAAAGGAGGCCACAAATTCAGGGTAATTTGAAATCACAGGTTTATTAGTCTCCCACAAGGGATTAGCCCAGGCAAGAGCTGTGTCAGAGAGTAACGAGATAAAAAATCCCACCTTAGCTCTGTCAGAGGGGAACGCCTGAGGTAACATCTCAAAGTAAATGCCCACGTGGTTCAAAAACCCTCTGCACTGATAAGGATTGCCTCGCTGAGGTAGAGGTGCAGAACTTGACATGCTCCTGGTAGGACTAGGTGCAACAGCGGAAACAGGAGCAGCCATAACTTGCGGGACACTTTGTTCCAAATGTGCAGTGCGAGTCAGCAGGGTTTGCAGGGCTAGTGCAAATTGATCCAAGCGGTGATCCTGTTCATCCATCCTGGAAATTATGGCAGGTAAAGGTGGATTATTAGCACCCGTCAAGATTCATGGCCCTTGCGTAATGTCAGTATGCCAGGAATCAGACTGAGACGAGAAGTGCAAAAATAATCACACCTTTATTAATAGCAAAAAATAATAAAAAGTCCACAAGTCAAATAACAAGCCAGGAATCAAAACCAGAGCTGGTAGTCAGACGAGCCGAGTCAGGAGCCAAAGCGAGTAGTCAGACTAGCCCGAATCAGGAACAAGGAGAACAACAGAGTCAGGAACAAGCCAGGGATCAGAAACCAGGAGGGACGTCAGACAGCCAGGTAATACACAGGAGCTCTCACAAACAGGTCTGAGACAACGCAAGGGCAAAGCATACTGAACAGAGGCCCTTTAAATAATAATTGATGACATCACAATTCTGAGACTGCATCCTGTCTCACACGGATGATGTACACCAGTCTAGACATAAAAGGAAGTGCAGGAAATGAGCAGCATCACACAGTATGCACCAGAGTCAGCAAGAGAGGTGAGTAAAATGGCTGTCAGCAGCACATGGCAAACAAAACAGGGAAAAAAAACCCTGACATAACCTGAGTATAATCCAAAACCAATTTAGTTTCTGTATCCAACATAAAGCCATTAAAAATCTTAGAGTCTCACCACACCTAAAAGACATTATCACGCTGAACTATAACCCTTTAAAAACAAATATACAAAGCATGCTACGCTCCTGGAACCAAAAGTCATTATCATGCTTAGGAAGAGTCTGTCAGGGTGCCAGGAATCAGACTGAGACGAGAAGTGCAAAAATTATCACACCTTTATTAATAGCAAAAAATAATAAAAAGTCCTCAAGTCAAATAACAAGCCAGGAGTCAAAACCAGAGCTGGTAGTCAGACAAGCTGAGTCAGGAGCCAAAGCGAAAAGTCAGACAAGCTGGAATCAGGAACAAGGAAAACAGCAGAGTCAGGAACAAGCCAGGGATCAGGAACCAGGAAGGATGTCAGGCAGCCAGGTAATATACAGGAACTCACACAAACAGGTCTGAGACAACGCAAAGGCAAAGCATACTGAACAGAGGCCCTTTAAATAATAAGTGATTACATCACAATTCTGAGACTGCATCCTGTCTCACATGGATGATGCACACCAGTCTGGCCATAAAAGGAAGTGCAGGAAATGAGCAGCATCCCCCACAATGCACCATAGTCAGAAAGAGAGGTGAATAAAATGGCTGCCAGCAGCACATGGCAAACACAACAGGGAAAAAACCCTGACAGAGTCAATGCCTTAAAAATGATCATCCTCCCAAAAATCTTATACCTCCTACAGACATTACCTATACTCTTGCCAGACCGCATGATATCCAACTTACAGAAACAATTGAATATTTTTATTTGGTCAAATAAACGACCCCGCTTTAACACTAATACCCTCTTTCGCCCTAAAGATATAGGAGGAATTGGAGCTCCAAATATAGATCAGTATAGACTTGCTTTTTTTCTAGCAAGAATAGTAGACTGGTGTAGACATGCACCCAACAAAGAGTGGGTCTTATTAGAACATTGCCTTGCTGGTAGCCTTGACTTGAGCGGTAACTGTTGGACCCCAGCTAATCATCACCAATATCAAAACACTAACACCAGGGACGCCATTGAAACATATAAGCTCTGGGATAGTACTACACTTCTATCACCTTTGAGAAGTAGCCCTATGTTCCCATTGCGACACCTACTCCCCAAACAAACTCGGCCCTCTCTCCAAGATTCACTACCACACTTATTTCTTTACCGCGAAAACAAACTTAAACCATTGAACGAAATCATTGATTTCTTAGGTCCCAACTTCCAAAATTGGTATGCATACCAACAAATCTTGCACTATTTATCATCCCACCCAAGTAAAGTCCACATTAGACGTCAATTGACAGGTTACTGTCCTCAACCCTCTATTCTTCTCCCCCCACATATGTAGCAAAATGGGAAACTGAAATAGATCAACATTTGCCGCTTAAAGATTGGGACATTATTTTTAAGCAAATGACCAAAGCCTCATCTTCCATCACAATAACAGAAATTAACATTACACTTTTAAGTCGGAGGTACTATACGCCATCTAGGCTGCATCAATTGTTTCCCAATTCAACCAGTGAGTGCTGGAGAGGCTGTTCTGAAACTGCTACCTTTATTCACATTTGGTGGCAATGCCCTATGGCTAGATCATACTGGCTCTTAATTAAACCAGAAATCGAGGCAGCCCTCTCTCTAAATTTCCCTTTTGACCCTTGGATTTTTCTTTTCAATAAGTTCCCCAAGATAAAATGCAAACTGAGACTGACACTCATAACCATTATAATAAACTCAGCCAAAAAACAGATACTACTACACTGGAAAACAAATAATCTCCCATCTACGGACTCATGGAAATCTGTGGTGACCCATACACTCCAGTTGGAAAGATACCATTATGTACACACTAAGCGCATAAATGAATATCACAATATACTATTTCTCTGGGAGGAATATTTAAGTAGATAACCAGTTTTTACCATACACTTGCCATTGATGTCACTAGATATAGATAACTATCTTTCAACAATTCTTAATACTACATGTGTGATGAATGTAATGTTTGCAGGACAGTTCCTCTTCCCTATTATAATTCATTAAATATAATTGAATAATGCTCGGATATGTGACATTGTCATTATAAACTAGTATTGTCTGTTTTTTTTTCTACTTTATTTTCATTGCTCCTGGTTAAATATCTGATGATTTGTACATAATGCACAGCTTCCCTGCATGGATGTGACCTACTATTCTGCTTGTACCTAACTTTCTCAATAAAAAAAATGTATTACATTTTTTTTTTTTAAATCATTTGTTGCTTTATTTGTGTCAAATGGAGTATAACTGTAGCTTCTATTAATGAAAATATTAATTTGATTCTTTGGGGCCTATTTATCAAGTCGTCAACCGCAAATACGCTGGAATTCCGCAGCGTAATTGTGGAGAGCCTGATTCGCCTTATTTATCAAAGGCTACAGACCGGCAAAAGTAGAATTTTGTGACGTAACATACGATCCCCCGGTCTCAGTCCGACACAGATTGATGTAGAGCTGCAACAACTAATCGTCATAATCGATAATAATCGATTATGAAAATAGTTGTCAACTAATCTCATAATCGATTAGTTGGTTTGCAATTAGTTGGTCTGTGCACAACACCAGCTGCTTCACTCCAATGAACTCCTGCATATGGTATTGTGTTTTATGGTTATGTCCTTAGCTTAAAGGACGTCTACAGACGTCTACTTTTCACTTTTTCAGGACAGTATACGTTTACAACTACCCCTGGCTTATGTGCAACCCAGATATAATAGTCATCATTTGGATTGTTTATATTAACGGTGATTTGGAACTATGCTTTGCATGATATAGTGCCAAGCTTGTTGTTTACACCTTGCCCCTAGATTGATGGGAGTTATTTAAATTGATGTGATCTGTTTGCACAATTATTAGCGTATTGCTTGCTATTGCTGATTATATGTACTGTATAAATAAATGTGCAAGGCTTTGTCCTGTTATTGATATACAGTCCTTAGTGCTTCTGATTTTGTTTTTTATTGTTTTTTTATATTTTTAATAAATTCTGATAATATGTACCAGATTCAACCTTTATAAGTATATATTCGTTATTTTTAGAGCGGACTAGATATTTACCCTAACCTTATAGCTAGTTATTTACCATTGCATATAGATATTCAAGATATTTTTATGTTAGAATGATGTCAATGGTTACTTTATTGAGAGGCCCCCTGCCAATGTAGAAAACACTTAGCATTGGTGAAGAGCTAACAAAAGATAAATATCCCACTTTGGTGAAATTGGCAAAACCCTACTTATACACCTCAACAGCCTTTTCTCTGCTGCAGGAAATATAGCTGCAAACAGAGAACCAGCCTTAGCCAGAAGCATGTGGACATGTCGAAATTTTTCCATTTCAATGCAAAGTTTCTGAAAGAGTGAATAACAGAATGCTATTAACAGTGATAGTCTAACTCTTTCTAGTTCTACCTCTTTTCAAACAGTTTGTGGTTTCGTTTTGTTTAATTATAAAACTGTGCTCTGCTGCTTAAAATTTGAAGAAACAGTTGTGTTAATGTAAAGTTTTAGTCTGAAGTTTATTTAAAACATAGAAAACTATTATTGATTCTCTTTTTATACGATTAGTCGATTAATCGAAAAAATAATCGGCTGATTAATCGATTATGAAAATAATCGTTAGTTGCAGCCCTAGATCGATGCTTACGTCACTACAGATGTTCCAAATGCAAATTCAGCACTATCTGACTACTTTTGCTAGTTATCAAAAATCTACCAGGTACGCTCGCCACTATTCCGGCCCCTGGAGGCGGCGGATGCCATAGGAATCAATGGGAGTCTGAAAGCAGCAAAAGCTCATGTTCGCTGCTGCCTGATATCCCATTGATTTCTATTGGCGAATAAAATTTAAGTTTACACCTAACACCCTAACATGTACCCCGAGTCTAAACACCCCTAATCTGCCGCCCCTACACCACCGCCACCAATTATACTTATTAATCCCTAATCTGCCGACCCTACACCACTGCCACCTACATAAAGTTATTAACCCCTATCCTGCCGCTCCCAGAGCCAACCGCAACTAAATAAATGTATTAACCCCTAAACCGCCAGCCCCCCACATCGCCATAAACCAAATTAACCTATTAACCCCTAAACCTAACAACCCGTTAACTTTATATTAAATATTAACTCATCCCTATCTTATAATAAATTTAAACTTACCTTTAGATTTAAATTAAACTATATTAAACTAATAATTAAGCTATTCTAACTATTATAATAAAATACATTAAACTATATTAAACTAATAATTAACTTACCCTAACTATTATAATAAAATTACATTAAACTATCTTAAATTAATAATTAATCTACCCTAACTATTATAATACAATTACATTAAACTATATTAAATGAATAATTAATCTACCCTAACTTTTTTACTAAAATTACATTAAACTACAAATTAAATTAACTATATTATATATTTAAAAACCTAACCCTACTCAAATAAATTAAATCTACACTATAAAATTAAGGCCTAGATAACGAGTTTTGCATTAGAGGCTGTGCAGTGCTAACATGCAGTTTTCACTCACCGCTCACTTACCTGCACTTATTACCGCACTCCAATACCAGTGCTGCTTAAGTCAGCGGTGAGCTGGTCGTATGTGCTCGTGCACGATTTCCCCATAGGTATCAACGGGGAGAGCCGCCTGAGAAAAAGTCTAACACCTGCAATAAAGCAGTGTAAAACTCCTTAACGCAGCCATATTGATTCCTATGGGGAAATAAAAGTTATATTTACACTTAACACCCTAACATGAACCCCGAGTCTAAACACCCCTAATCTTACACGTATTAACCCCTAATCTGCTGCCCCAACATCGCCGACACCTACATTATATTATTAACCCCTAATCTGCCGCTCCGGACACCGCCGCCACCTACATTATACTTATGAACCCCTAATCTGCCGCCCCCAACATCGCTGACACCTACATTATATTTATTAACCCCTAATCTGCTGCCCCCAATGTTGCAGCAACCTACCTACATTTATTAACCCCTAACCTGCCGCCCCCAACGTCGCCGCCACTATATTAAAGTTATTAACCCCTAAACCTAAGTCTAACCCTAACCCTAACACCCCCTAACAAATCTAATTACAATAAATCTAAATAAATATTACTATCATTAACTAAATTATTCCTATTTAAAACTAAATACTTACCTGTAAATTAAACCCTAAGATAGCTACAATATAACTAATAGTTACATTGTAGCTAGCTTAGGGTTTATTTTTATTTTACAGGCAAGTTTGTATTTATTTTAACAAGGTAGAACAGATATTAAATAGTTATTAACTATTTAATAACTACCTAGATAAAATAAATACAAAAGTACCTGTAAAATAAAACCTAACCTAAGTTACACTAACACCTAACACTACACTACAGGGAGTGCAGAATTATTAGGCAAATGAGTATTTTGACCACATCATCCTCTTTATGCATGTTGTCTTACTCCAAGCTGTATAGGCTTGAAAGCCTACTACCAATTAAGCATATTAGGTGATGTGCATCTCTGTAATGAGAAGGGGTGTGGTCTAATGACATCAACACCCTATATCAGGTGTGCATAATTATTAGGCAACTTCCTTTCCTTTGGCAAAATGGGTCAAAAGAAGGACTTGACAGGCTCAGAAAAGTAAAAAATAGTGAGATATCTTCCAGAGGGATGCAGCACTCTTAAAATTGCAAAGCTTCTGAAGCGTGATCATTGAACAATTAAGCGTTTCATTCAAAATAGTCAACAGGGTCGCAAGAAGCGTGTGGAAAAACCAAGGCGCAAAATAACTGCCCATGAACTGAGAAAAGTCAAGCGTGCAGCTGCCAAGATGCCACTTGCCACCAGTTTGGCCATATTTCAGAGCTGCAACATCACTGGAGTGCCCAAAAGCACAAGGTGTGCAATACTCAGAGACATGGCCAAGGTAAGAAAGGCTGAAAGACGACCACCACTGAACAAGACACACAAGCTGAAACGTCAAGACTGGGCCAAGAAATATCTCAAGACTGATTTTTCTAAGGTTTTATGGACTGATGAAATGAGAGTGAGTCTTGATGGGCCAGATGGATGGGCCGTGGCTGGATTGGTAAAGGGCAGAGAGCTCCAGTCCGACTCAGACGCCAGCAAGGTGGAGGTGGAGTACTGGTTTGGGCTGGTATCATCAAAGATTAGCTTGTGGGGCCTTTTCGGGTTGAGGATGGAGTCAAGCTCAACTCCCAGTCCTACTGCCAGTTTCTGGAAGACACCTTCTTCAAGCAGTGGAACAGGAAGAAGTCTGCATCCTTCAAGAAAAACATGATTTTCATGCAGGACAATGCTCCATCACACGCGTCCAAGTACTCCACAGCGTGGCTGGCAAGAAAGGGTATAAAAGAAGAAAATCTAATGACATGGCCTCCTTGTTCACCTGATCTGAACCCCATTGAGAACCTGTGGTCCATCATCAAATGTGAGATTTGCAAGGAGGGAAAACAGTACACCTCTCTGAACAGTGTCTGGGAGGCTGTGGTTGCTGCTGCACGCAATATTGATGGTGAACAGATCAAAACACTGACAGAATCCATGGATGGCAGGCTTTTGAGTGCCCTTGCAAAGAAAGGTGGCTATATTGGTCACTGATTTGTTTTTGTTTTGTTTTTGAATGTCAGAAATGTATATTTGTGAATGTTGAGATGTTATATTGGTTTCACTGGTAAAAATAAATAATTGAAATGGGTATATATTAGTTTTTTGTTAAGTTGCCTAATAATTATGCACAGTAATAGTCACCTGCACACACAGATATCCCCCTAAAATAGCTATAACTAAAAACAAACTAAAAACTACTTCCAAAACTATTCAGCTTTGATATTAATGAGTTTTTTGGGTTCATTGAGAACATGGTTGTTGTTCAATAATAAAACTAATCCTCAAAAATACAACTTGCCTAATAATTCTTAACTCCCTGTATAATTAAATAAATTAACTAAATTAAATACAATTACCTAAATTAAATTACATTAGCTAAAGTAAAAAAAAAACTTGCTTGCTATTGCTGATTATATGTACTGTATAAATAAATGTGTAAGGCTTTGTCCTGTTATTGATATACAGTCCTTAGTGCTTCTGATTTTGTTTTTTATTGTTTTTTTATATTTTTAATAAATTCTGATAATATGTACCAGATTCAACCTTTATAAGTATATATCCGTTATTTTTAGAGCGGACTAGATATTTCCCCTAACCTTATAGCTGGTTATTTACCATTGCATATAGATATTCAAGATATTTTTATGTTAGAATGATGTCAATGGTTACTTTATTGAGAGGCCCCCTGCCAATGTAGAAAACACTTAGCATTGGTGAAGAACTAACAAAAGATAAATATCCCACTTTGGTGAAATTGGCAAAACCCTACTTATACACCTCAACAGCCTTTTCTCTGCTGCAGGAAATATAGCTGCAAACAGAGAACCAGCCTTAGCCAGAAGCATGTGGACATGTTGAGATTTTTACATTTCAATGCAAAGTTTCTGAAAGAGTGAATAACAGAATGTTATTAACAGTGATAGTCTAACTCTTTCTAGTTCTACCTCTTTTCAAACAGTTTGTGGTTTTGTTTTGTTTAATTATAAAACTGTGCTCTGCTGCTTAAAAATTGAAGAAACAGTTGTGTTAATGTAAAGTTTTAGTCTGAAGTTTATTTAAAACATAGAAAACTATTATTGATTCTCTTTTTATCCGATTAGTCGATTAATCGAAAAAATAATTGGCTGATTAATCGATTATGAAAATAGAAAAATAGATCGATGCTTACGTCACTACAGATGTTCCAAATGCAAATTCAGCACTATCTGACTACTTTTGCTAGTTATCAAAAATCTACCAGGTACGCTCGCCACTATTCCGGCCCCTGGAGGCGGCGGATGCCATAGGAATCAATGGGAGTCTAAAAGCAGCAAAAGCTCATGTTCGCTGCTGCCTGATATCCCATTGATTTCTATTGGCGAATAAAATTTAAGTTTACACCTAACACCCTAACATGTACCCCGAGTCTAAACACCCCTAATCTGCTGCCCCTACACCACCGCCACCAATTATACTTATTAATCCCTAATCTGCAGACCCTACACCACTGCCACCTACATAAAGTTATTAACCCCTATCCTGCCGCTCCCAGAGCCAACCGCAACTAAATAAATGTATTAACCCCTAAACCGCCAGCTCCCCACATCGCCATAAACCAAATTAACCTATTAACCCCTAAACCTAACAACCCGTTAACTTTATATTAAATATTAACTCATCCCTATCTTATAATAAATTTAAACTTACCTTTAGATTTAAATTAAACTATAATTAACTAATAATTAAGCTATTCTAACTATTATAATAAAATACATTAAAATACATTAAACTATATTAAACTAATAATTAACTTACCCTAACTATTATAATAAAATTACATTAAACTATCTTAAATTAATAATTAATCTACCCTAACTATTATAATACAATTACATTAAACTATATTAAATTAATAATTAATCTACCCTAACTTTTTTACTAAAATTACATTAAACTACAAATTAAATTAACTATATTTAAAAACCTAACCCTACTCAAATAAATTAAATCTACACTATAAAATTACTAAGGCCTAGATTACGAGTTTTGCATTAGAGGCTGTGCAGTGCTAACATGCAGTTTTCACTCACCGCTCACTTACTTGCACTTATTACCTCACTCCAATACCAGTGCTGCTTAAGTCAGCGGTGAGCTGGTCGTATGTGCTCGTGCACGATTTCCCCATAGGTATCAACGGGGAGAGCCGCCTGAGAAAAAGTCTAACACCTGCAATAAAGCAGTGTAAAACTCCTTAACGCAGCCATATTGATTCCTATGGGGAAATAAAAGTTATATTTACACTTAACACCCTAACATGAACCCCGAGTCTAAACACCCCTAATCTTACACGTATTAACCCCTAATCTGCTGCCCCAACATCGCTGACACCTACATTATATTATTAACCCCTAATCTGCCGCTCAGGACACCGCCGCCACCTACATTATACTTATAAACCCCTAATCTGCCGCCCCCAACATCGCCGACACCTACATTATATTTATTAACCCCTAATCTGCTGCCCCCAATGTTGCAGCAACCTACCTACATTTATTAACCCCTAATCTGCCGCCCCCAACGTCACCGCCACTATATTAAAGTTATTAACCCCTAAACCTAAGTCTAACCCTAACCCTAACACCCCCTAACTTAAATCTAATTACAATAAATCTAAATAAATATTACTATCATTAACTAAATTATTCCTATTTAAAACTAAATACTTACCTGTAAAATAAACCCTAAGATAGCTACAATATAACTAATAGTTACATTGTAGCTAGCTTAGGGTTTATTTTTATTTTACAGGCAAGTTTGTATTTATTTTAACTAGGTAGAACAGATATTAAATAGTTATTAACTATTTAATAACTACCCAGATAAAATAAATACAAAAGTACCTGTAAAATAAAACCTAACCTAAGTTACACTAACACCTAACACTACACTATAATTAAATAAATTAACTAAATTAAATATAATTACCTAAATTAAATTACATTAGCTAAAGTAAAAAAACAAACACTAAATTACAGAAAATAAGAAACAAATTTCAGATATTTAAACTAATTACACCTAATCTAATAGCCCTATTAAAATAAAATAAAAAACCCTAGCCTAAACTACCAATAGCCCTTAAAAGGGCCTTTTGCTGGGCATTGCCTTTTACCTGTAAAAAAAAAATACAAACAACAGTAAAACCCACCACCCACACAACCAACCCCCCAAATAAAATACTATCTAAAAAAACCTAAGCTCCCCATTGCCCTGAAAAGGGCATTTGGATGGGCATTGCCCTTAAAAGGGCAGTTAGCTCTTTTGCCGCCAAAACCCTAACCTAAAAATAAAACACTAACCCCTTGAAGATCGACTTACCGGGAGAAGTCTTCATCCAAGCCGAGCCGAAGTCCTCAACGAAGCCTGGAGAAGTCTTCATCCAAGCTGGGCGAAGTGGTCTTCCAGACGGGCAGAAGTCTTCATCCAGACGGCATCTTCTATCTTCAACCATCCGGCGTGGAGCGGGTCCATCTTCAAGACATCAGACGCGGAGCATCCTCTTCATCCGACGACTAAAGCTGAATGAAGGTACCTTTAAGTGACATCATCCAAGATGGCGTCCCTTAGATTCCGATTGGCTGATAGAATTCTATCAGCCAATCTGAATTAAGGTAGGAAAAATCCTATTGGTTGATGCAATCAGCCAATAGGATTGAAGTTCAATCCTTTTGGCTGATCCAATCAGCCAATAGGATTGAGCTTGCATTCTATTGGCTGTTCCAATCTGCCATTAGAATGCAAGCTCAATCCTATTGGCTGATTGCATCAACCAATAGGATTTTTCCTACCTTAATTCCGATTGGCTGAATTCTATCAGCCAATCGGAATTGAAGGGACGCCATCTTGGATGACATCACTTAAAGGACCCGTCATTCATTCTGTTAGAAGACATCGGAAGAAGAGGATGCTCCGCGTCGGATGTCTTGAAGATGGAGCCGCTCTGCGCCGGATGGATAAATATAGAAGATGCCGTCTGGATGAAGACTTCTGCCCTTCTGGAGGACCTCGTCAGCCCGGCTTGGATGAAGACTTCTGCCCGTCTGGAGGACCACTTTGCCCAGCATCGTTGAGGACTTCGGCCCGGTTGGGTGAAGACTTCTCAAGGTAAGGTGATCTTCAAGGGGTTAGTGTTAGTTTTTTTTAAGGGGGATTGGGTGGGTTTTAGAGTAGGGTTGGGTGTGTGGGTGGTGGGTTTTAATGTTGGGGGGGTATTGTATTTTTTTTACAGGTAAAAGAGCTGATTACTTTAGGGCAATGCCCCGCAAAAGGCCCTTTTACAGGCTATTTGTAATTTAGTATAGGGTAGGGCTTTTTATTATTTTGGGGGGCTTTTTTATTTTATTAGGGGGATTAGATTAGGTGTAATTAGTTTAAAAAAACTTGTAATTATTTTATTATTTTTTGTAATTTAGTGGGGGGGTTTTTGTACTTTAGATAATTTTTCTTAATTGTATTTAGTTTAGGAAATTAATTTAATTATAGTGTAGAGTTAGGTGTAATTGTAACTTAGGTTAGGTTTTATTTTACAGGTACTTTTGTATTTATTTTAACTAGGAAGTTATTAAATAGTTAATAACTATTTAATAACTATTGTACCTAGTTAAAATAAATACAAAGTTGCCTGTAAAATAAAAATAAACCCTAAGCTAGCTACAATGTAACTATTAGTTATATTTTAGCTATCTTAGGGTTTATTTTATAGGTAAGTATTTAGTTTTAAATAGGAATAATTTATTTAGATTTATTTCAATTATATTTAAGTTAGGGGGTTAGGGTTAGACTTAGGTTTAGGGGTTAATAACTTTAATATAGTGGCTGCGACGTTGGGGGCGGCAGATTAGAGGTTAATAAATATAATGTAGGTGGCGGCGTTGTAGGGGGGCCAGATTAGGGGTTAATAAATATAATGTAGGTGGCGGTGGGCTCTGGGAGCGGCGGTTTAGTGGTTAATAAGTTTATTTAGTTGCGGCAGGGTCCGGGAGTGGCGGGTTAGGGGATAATAACTTTCTTTAGCTGCAGCGTGGTCCAGGAGCGGCGGGATAGGGGTTAATAACTTTTATTTAGGTGGCGGCGGTGTAGGGGGGGATGATTAGGGGTGTTTAGACTCGGGTATATGTTAGGGTGTTAGGTGTAGACATTACCATAGGAATCAATGGGATATCGGGCAGCAGCGAACATGAGCTTTCACTGCTTTCCGACTCCCATTGATTCCTATGGCATCTGCCTCCTCCAGGGCAGCGGATTGAAAACCATGTACGCTGGGCCGGAAAAGTGCAGAGCGTACCTGCTAGTTATTTGATAACTAGCAAAAGTAGTCAGATAGTGCCGGACTTGTGTTCGGAACATCTGTAGTGACGTAAGCATCGATCTGTGTCTGACTGAGTCCAGCGGATCATATGTTACGTCACTAAATTTTACTTTTGCCGGTCTGTAGGGTTTGATAACTAAGGCAAATCAGGCTCGCCACAAATACGCTGTGGAATTCCAGTGTATTTGCGGTTGACAGCTTGATAAATAGAGGCCATTATCTGTAAGACTCCCTGTTCCAGCTATGATAGGTCTCCCAGGGGGGGATTTTATACTCTTATGAATTTTAGGAACATGATAATAAAAAGCTATATTCTGTGATTTGGGTAGTAAATATTCTTTTTCAGATTTTAAAATCATCCCTTCAGTAAAGGCAAAATGTACTATCCCAGATAAAATTCTCAAATATTTTTCAGTAGGATCTCCATCCAATTTCTTATAGTATACTTTATCTCAAAGGATATTTTTAGCCTCAAGTAAATAATCATCAACATTTTGTATTACAATTCCTCCTCCCTTGTCCGCCTGGCAGACCACTATATACTGATTGGACTTTAAAGACTTTAAGGCTTTGCTCTCTTCATAGTTTAGATTTTGGGCCCCTCTATACTTTTTGGGAATTTTCTCAAATTCTTTCAAAACCAAATCTTTCAAAATATCAATATATTGGGAGTTAGTACATTTTGGTTGAAAATTTGATTTATTTCTGAAAACAGAATTAATATAATCATTGTTTAAGTGTTCCACTAAATCATCTGGTTCACTATAAATAATGTTATTTGTGATTCGACCTTCCATATTGTCATTCAATATAGGGATACAATTTGTTTCCTTCATTTTTTTCTCTGCAAAGTATATTTGTAATGTTAGTTTTCTTGTAAATCTATTTAGATCTACATATAAATCAAAAACATTTTGAAAAGTCGTAGGGCTGAAGGATAAGCCTTTACCAAGTACTCTAATTTCATTATCTGTAAGTGTGTGAGAAGACAGATTATATATACCCTTTTTTAATTTTTGTAATCTTTCTTTCTTGGCGGTTGTGCCACTTCCTCTGGATCCTCGTTTGTGTTAATTCTTTTTCCTGTTTTGTGTGGAGTGTGTGTGGATAAGGGTTCCAGGTAACTTGCTATCTTTTTTGTGACCAAGACTGATGTCTTTGTCTGTGTTCTAAAAAAAAAACCATTCTGAGGGTTATTTGGTCTATGTTCTACATATGTTCCACTATCATTATGTTGTGGAGTTGTATACATATGAGTTGAGGTGGATGGGATAGGTGAAAAATGTCTCTCATTTCCCTCACCCCCTAACACTTCAAAATGATTGTGTGTTTCATAATTATTTATATAGTGCATTCCTGACCCATGGTTATTTCTCCTTCCCCTTCCATCTTGTCTCCAATGTGAATGGGATGGCCCAAAATGAGTGGTAATAGCAGTTTGGTTAGAATGTTTCGTACTTTTTATTTTTCGTACTTTTTATTTTTATTTTTGTTTTCTACTGTCAGTATATGGCCGGGTTATAATACAATATATTTAATAATTATTCTTTAAAATGAACCCCCAATAAAATGCATATACAAAACAATTTATTAATGTACATTCCTAAATTCTTTATATTAGTTACATTTATAAACACATTGAATTATATTTATAGAAAACCAGATATGAATCAAACTATACAAGTTTAAACTGTTATAATATTCTTTACAAAGCAAATCAGATATACCTCTAGAATTAACCTTATTCACAATTGAATTGCATTAAAATACCACAATGAAATATCACAGTATGGGTCACTAACTTCCAGACAAATATACTTAAGCTATTTGGCCCACAAATGATTCTATACAACCCTAATTAAAATACCAGAAGTTATATATATTCTTACTGTAAACAGTCAGTTTATATGCCAATTTATCTAAGCTGAAATAAATGTTTTATTATCTACAATTAAGGCAATTTCTAATATATATATATATATATATATATATATATATATATATATATATATATATATATAGATATATTTGCAAAGATAAATTACACACCAGAGAGATTTACTTACAATAATGGGTCTGACTTAGAAATATGCAATACAAAGGACCTTTGTTTAGCAAATAAATTATTTAACAATAGTGACTAGTTAAGACTACACAGGATTATGAATGCAAGCTTAAATACAAAATGCCCTATTAAATCTACTAACTGCAATTAGTTATAGTTACCAAATACCTTTGATTTACATATTATAGATATATTTATCAATCATGTATACTTCACCAAATATAACCAAATCGATATTTCAGCTTCCAGTATTTCTTTGTTTCACCTCATATGAAATAAGGGTATTTGCAATGTGGATAAGAAAAAGTAGCCCAATTTGCTTAAAGTGACTGTGTCCCAACGCAGCAAGTTATCACTCCAGAGTTCAGAAAAAAGTCTGCCAGCCTCTTCTCTCCTCTTGCATTCAGCTTATATTATCTTAATCATCAGTGATATGATAGGCCCTTCGGAAGCTTGTCTGTGATTTGCCCTTGGATCTGAATATCTCATAGGTTATTTTGGGAAACGCCTCCCTGAGCAGCCAAATGCCTTTTAGCTGTGACACCGTTCCTGATCCATAGGTGGCAGCAGACACCCAGGAATGCAGATATCATCATCAATATTGCTAACAATTTAATACATCCTTATAAACTGATTATTCAACACACCATGATTCCTAGTACAAATACGTTACATGTTCAAATACACATGGATCACACAGTGCCATTTTTTCTGATCATTTTAAGATCAAACGTGAAAATATTCCACTTATAATATATTAAATGCGTTTAAAAATCATATTTTCTATGAAACGATTTAAAAGGATTAAAATACCTTCATCATGGATTCACTTACTCTCTCAGCCATCATCTTAATATCTCATACATACCTTGAGGTCAGCAGACATATGTGGTTTCATATTTTTTATAAATTTTGAATGCATGAAATACCAGATGCAGGTCTAAATTGAAATAAATAATGATGTTAAAATATCAAACAGTTATACATCTAATTGCAGTTATTCATTTAATCCATTACAAATCTGAAAGGCATTTCTTCTCAGGATATATATATATATATATATATATATATATATATATACACACACAGTCTGAGAATCAATTTTACTTGAAATTTTAAACACAAGTTGTATTTTAAAATTAATTTTAAAGCTACAATACAAACATGTGTTTCTGTTAGCCAGCACAGATGTTTATTTAACACAGCAGGTACCAATTTGCATCTAGATGAGGACAGCTGTATCCTTTGAACAAGTCTGTATATTCCCTTATTCTTGTAGACGGAGCGACTGTTTTTTTTTAGATAAGGAAAAACATTATTTATCCTTTGAAATGGATAATTTGGACCTTCTAGCTTGTGATCTGATTTGTTTTTAATTTAACACCTTAGGCAGGAAACCTTTGAAAGCAATTCCCTTGTTCTTGAACTCTGTGTTTCAGAATGAGAGGGAGTTGTTTTACAGACAGTTTTACAAATAAAATTAGTTCTTGGTCTTATTATAAATCTATGTGTAGATAAATATACATATATATATATATATATTATTTAATAATACTCAGATATCCTGACACTACCATAGTCCACACACTTTGGTTCTGATTAGTATGTTCATAATGTTGTGATATGCTATTACTTTCTTTTATTCTTCATTTATGTAAAAACTTCCCCCTTTGTATAGTCTTCATCATCTATTTTAATTTTTTGATATTTGTTTTGTATCAACTCTCTCTGAAAGGTATCTGTTTTTTCTAGTACCATTTTATTTAATTTATCATATTCAGTTGAGATCTTACATTTTTCCATAGTGTTCAGAACTACACCAATTTCTTAACTAGTTTTGGTGACCAAAGTTTCTCTATGTGATATTAATATATTCCTTAGTTTAAAGGAACATTCTTTTAAAGCATCTTCCCATTTTACCAAAAGTTCTGGGTTATTTTTAAAAGAACAATTTTTAAAGATCCTTAAACCCCTTGGTATTTGATTTTTTTTCCACATTTCCATATCTAACTGTCTACATTCAATATTTATTAACTCCTCTAGTTTAGCAAATAGGGAGTGTATGGATAATTTATCCAGATCACTTTCCATGTCAACATTGGTAAGGTCTGAATGATTTGTTGGGTTCATATTAGATACCATTAACTATCTTTTGTTTACCCTTTCATTAATAGACAACATTATAGCTGCTCCCCTGATATCAAAAGATAAGAAACAGGTAAATAGCGTTAAGAGTGGTGAGCTAATTACTCTAATACTATTATAGGGGGCGCTTGACTTGAATAGATATGACAATATGCCATGTACTAAACAAGGCCTATATCTTACACAATATCAATTAACTTGTGAGACTATAATAGCGATATTAGACTGAATACCGGTTAGTAAATTGGTACAACATATATATGCAAGTACGTTCAGATCCTTTATGATATAAAGTCTCTTCAAGTGCTCCAATGGTAGTAAGAACGAGTAGCACAGAAGGGACTCTATGGCTGCTCTTTGAAAAAGCTTGTCAGATTCATAAAAGTTTCCTGGAGAAAGGACAAAAAATACAGAGGCACCTCTAAGTGCAGTATCACCAGACAGGATCCAACCAGCAGCAAAGATATACGTAAATGTACTCACATTTAGCAAAGCACACAGTAGTGCAATTGGGGCATATACTTTTTAATTTAAAACATCTTTAAAACATCTCAAACAGTGACGCGTTTCTCAGCGTGCAGCGCCGTTTCCTCAGACTGTATTATAAAAAATCTACCGCTGTCTATTTAAATCGATCATGACCAATCAATGAGGTCCTCTTTTCAAACCCACACCTCCTTTCTGACATCACACAGGTGCATAACATAACAAGTACTTCTGCTAGAATGAACAGACAGAATTTACATTGTACCAAATTGGTTATATAATGCTTTCGTAAAATGTCCACTTAGAGGTTGCAATTAAATACATAGTAAATACATAGTATATATTCAGTATTTCGCATTTTAGCAATATCAATATATCTTGATCTGTTTTGACATTACAATCATTTCCCCCTGAACTATGTGCAAAGTTCATAATTGTATAGACAGAACCACGTTTTAAATATGTGTGTACATATTCAAATCTCAAGAAGTGGGTCCCCCATATAAGATACGATATTTGATTAAAATGATATAGTATACAGGGAATTTGATAATTCAACTAACATATAAGTATACTATAACATGATACTTCAAACAAAAATATGGACATAATATTAACCCCATATGTATATATCTCATTCTCAAAGAGATCTCTAATTCTCTAAATAACGGACTAATATACCTTTAATCTTACTATTCTAACATGTTGGTATTTAATATTGGTTGCTTATTTCCCCCATAAATCAAGAGCTACCATCCTAATTATAGATTTAACCTTACATCCATAGGCATATATGAATAATTATACGTGTTCTTACCCTATTATAGTGTTACTATTTATATAAAATGATATGTGAACATTATGTGACCTCCTATCTAAATATGTATAGACTGTACAGGGAGTGCAGAATTATTAGGCAAGTTGTATTTTTGAGGATTAATTTTATTATTGAACAACAACCATGTTCTCAATGAACCCAAAAAACTCATTAATATCAAAGCTGAATAGTTTTGGAAGTAGTTTTTAGTTTGATTTTAGTTATAGCTATTTTAGGGGGGTATCTGTGTGTGCAGGTGACTATTACTGTGCATAATTATTAGGCAACTTAACAAAAAACAAATATATACCCATTTCAATTATTTATTTTTACCAGTGAAACCAATATAACATCTCAACATTCACAAATATACATTTCTGACATTCAAAAACAAAACAAAAACAAATCAGTGACCAATATAGCCACCTTTCTTTGCAAGGACACTCAAAAGCCTGCCATCCATGGATTCTGTCAGTGTTTTGATCTGTTCACCATCAACATTGCGTGCAGCAGCAACCACAGCCTCCCAGACACTGTTCAGAGTTTTCCCTCCTTGTAAATCTCACATTTGATGATGGACCACAGGTTCTCAATGGGGTTCAGATCAGGTGAACAAGGAGGCCATGTCATTAGATTTTCTTCTTTTATACTCTTTCTTGCCAGCCACGCTGTGGAGTACTTGGACGCGTGTGATGGAGCATTGTCCTGCATGAAAATCATGTTTTTCTTGAAGGATGCAGACTTCTTCCTGTACCACTGCTTGAAGAAGGTGTCTTCCAGAAACTGGCAGTAGGACTGGGAGTTGAGCTTGACTCCATCCTCAACCCGAAAAGGCCCCACAAGCTCATCTTTGATGATACCAGCCCAAACCAGTACTCCACCTCCACCTTGCTGGCGTCTGAGTCGGACTGGAGCTCTCTGCCCTTTACCAATCCAGCCACGGGCGAATCCATCTGGCCCATCAAGACTCACTCTCATTTCATCAGTCCATAAAACCTTAGAAAAATCAGTCTTGAGATATTTCTTGGCCCAGTCTTGACGTTTCAGCTTGTGTGTCTTGTTCAGTGGTGGTCGTCTTTCAGCCTTTCTTACCTTGGCCATGTCTCTGAGTATTGCACACCTTGTGCTTTTGGGCACTCCAGTGATGTTACAGCTCTGAAATATGGCCAAACTGGTGGCAAGTGGCATCTTGGCAGCTGCACGCTTGACTTTTCTCAGTTCATGGGCAGTTATTTTGCGCCTTGGTTTTTCCACTCGCTTCTTGCAACCCTGTTGACTATTTTGAATGAAACGTTTGATTGTTCGATGATCACGCTTCAGAAGCTTTGCAATTTTAAGAGTGCTGCATCCCTCTGCAAGATATCTCACTATTTTTGACTTTTCTGAGCCTGTCAAGTCCTTCTTTTGACCCATTTTGCCAAAGGAAAGGAAGTTGCCTAATAATTATGCACACCTGATATAGGGTGTTGATGTGGAGTACTTGGACGCGTGTGATGGAGCATTGTCCTGCATGAAAATCATGTTTTTCTTGAAGGATGCAGACTTCTTCCTGTACCACTGCTTGAAGAAGGTGTCTTCCAGAAACTGGCAGTAGGACTGGGAGTTGAGCTTGACTCCATCCTCAACCCGAAAAGGCCCCACAAGCTCATCTTTGATGATACCAGCCCAAACCAGTACTCCACCTCCACCTTGCTGGCGTCTGAGTCGGACTGGAGCTCTCTGCCCTTTACCAATCCAGCCACGGGCGAATCCATCTGGCCCATCAAGACTCACTCTCATTTCATCAGTCCATAAAACCTTAGAAAAATCAGTCTTGAGATATTTCTTGGCCCAGTCTTGACGTTTCAGCTTGTGTGTCTTGTTCAGTGGTGGTCGTCTTTCAGCCTTTCTTACCTTGGCCATGTCTCTGAGTATTGCACACCTTGTGCTTTTGGGCACTCCAGTGATGTTGCAGCTCTGAAATATGGCCAAACTGGTGGCAAGTGGCATCTTGGCAGCTGCACGCTTGACTTTTCTCAGTTCATGGGCAGTTATTTTGCGCCTTGGTTTTTCCACTCGCTTCTTGCAACCCTGTTGACTATTTTGAATGAAACGCTTGATTGTTCGATGATCACGCTTCAGAAGCTTTGCAATTTTAAGAGTGCTGCATCCCTCTGCAAGATATCTCACTATTTTTGACTTTTCTGAGCCTGTCAAGTCCTTCTTTTGACCCATTTTGCCAAAGGAAAGGAAGTTGCCTAATAATTATGCACACCTGATATAGGGTGTTGATGTCATTAGACCACACCCCTTTTCATTACAGAGATGCACATCACCTAATATGCTTAATTGGTAGTAGGCTTTCGAGCCTATACAGCTTGGAGTAAGACAACATGCATAAAGAGGATGATGTGGTCAAAATACTCATTTGCCTAATAATTCTGCACTCCCTGTATATATAAACACAATGTGATTATATAGTGTGTGCTATGATAATCTAAATTTATGTTTTTTTCAATAACCATGTGTAGCTCTAAAAACCAACAAATAGTGATATATGTGTTTTGTGATACTAGTGATTAGTAGTTTTCTCAACCATCAAGGTTAATCTAATGGATTTAAAGTAATTCTCCTTGTTAAAGTAAAATTACATATTGTGATCATATAAAACTTAAAAATCATGAGTGAAATGTATAGCACATTTTAATTTACTCATTTAAAATGCTGCAAGATCTATATTAAGGTTAAGGCCTTGTGGATAAAGAGAGTCAAGTTTATAGATCCAGAAGGTTTCCCTCTGGCATAGCCTTATAAATCTATTATATCTATGGGATTTTGGAATCATTTCTATAGGAGTAATGCTGAAGCAATTTTGTTCTCCTCCATGTTTCATGTAGCAGTGCCTTTATACACTATGATGTTGGTATTTATTTTTAATATTTCTAAAATGCTCTGACCACCTGTGACTCAACCATCTTATAGCACGGCCAACATAAAAACACCCACATTTACAGGTGCACATGATAGAGAGCCATTAATCGTATATGAATATTTGGATGTATTTGATTCAAACGTGGTTCTGCCATGGGTGATATACTTACACATTTTACAATTCTCCTTCATCCATCTCGGGGACGTCTTTTATTTTCATCCCGGCGGCGTGGAGCTATCCTGGAGGGCGATGACATCCTGCGCGGAGCGTCCTCTTCATAGGTCATCGCAGTACACTGAAGTTGAATGCAAGGTACTCGTTTCAAAATGGCGTACCTTGCATTCCTATTGGCTGATTTGATTCTTCAAATTCAACTCAGCCAATAGAATAAGAGCTTCTGAAATCCTATTGGCTGTTCAAAACAGAGCTACTGAAAAACTACTGCAATATTATATTATTATATTATTATGCTCTCTATACATTACGTCCCTCTGTATTAAAGGGACATGAAACCCACAATTTTCTGTAATGATTCAGATAGAGCATAACATTTTTTTAAAATATATTTTTATTTAAAAAAATCCCTATGAACCCCCCCACAAAATAAACCCCCCTAATTTAATACTAAACTACCAATAGCCCTTAAAAGGGCCTTTTGTAGGGCATTACCCTAAGTTAGACAGCTCTTTTCCTTAAAAAAAATACTAAGTCCCCCCTCTAACAGTAAAATCTCCCACCCACCAAACCCCCCAAAATAAAAAACCTAACACTAAAAAATCCTAAACTACCCATTGCCCCTAAAGGGGCATTTGTATGTGCATTGCCCTTAAAAGGGCATTCAGCTCTTTTTCAATTGCCCTAAATCCCTAATCTAAAAAATAAAAATAAATTAAAAATGTACTTACGGTTCCTGAAGTCCGGCGGACAAGGTCCTGTTCCAGTCGGTGAAGTCTTTTTCCAAGCGGCCGACATCTTCTTCCAAGTGGGGACCTCTTCTTTCTTCATCCAGGACCAAGCCGGCGCGGAGCAGAGATGACCGCGGACCAGGACCGGCGACCGCGGAGTGTGGAGGATCCTCTTCGTGCAATCGCCGCCGTACACTGACTATTGAATGCAAGGTACGCAATTAAAAATGGTGTTCCTTGCATTCCTATTGAGAGCTACTGAAATCCTATTGGCTGTTCAAATCAGCCTATCTGTGTGTAACTGACACATGCACCTCTCTCTCTGTCTGTGTGTAACTGTGTGTAACTGACACATGCACCTCTCTCTCTATCTGTGTGTAACTGACACATGCACCTCTCTCTCTATCTGTGTGTAACTGACACAGGCACCTCTCTCTCTATATCTGTGTGTAACTGACACATGCACCTCTCTCTATCTGTGTGTAACTGACACAGGCACCTCTCTCTTTATATCTGTGTGTAACTGTCTTTCTTTCTTTCTCTCTCCCTTCCTCTATGTGTGTCTCTCTCCCCCTCTGTATGTCTCTATCTCCCGCCCTCTCTCTCTCTCTCTCTCTCTCTCTCCCTCTGTGTGTCTCTCTCTCTTTCTTTCAACATTGGAACAAAAAATAGGTTTATTTAAATAGGTTATTCAGTTTTTTTGTTGTTGTTGTTTTTGTTAACGTTTTATTGAACTGTAGATCACATTACATACAAGGTTATGCATTTTGGTACAATAGTTGGTTGTATGCTTAAATGGATCATACATTGAATATGCTTAATTTAAAATAAAACAAAAACTTGGTCCTGCTCACTCACCACGTCTGAATGTCCTATGAAAACTGTGAACTAAAAAGTCTTTAACAAGAGCGTTGTTTGGAGTGCCATTCTTCTCCTCTTAGTATGTCCTTGAGTATCCCTAACTCTTCTTTAGGGGTAAAATTCCAGATATGTTCCTGTGGTGTCCTAGTTACTCTTTCCCTATGGCTAAACATTGTGTTGTATTATCCTAAGACCTATGGCTTGTGAATCAAATGGAAGAGAGACCTAGAAACAAGATAGTTGGAGGCAGGAGAGGGAAATGGATAGAGCAGCAAAGGGAAGAGGGGCACAAAAAGGTAGGTAGGTTTGGTCTCTCTGGACTGACCGGGCAATCATAACCGTCTCACCCTTTGTCTATGTATGTTAGGAAGTTTGAGTGAACTCTTCCCAAATAAATTTAATTTCATGGATTATTCAGGTTTATTATATACATTTAAGGGGCACTGTTTAAAAAAATGCATATATAGAGGTGTGGCAGAGGTGTGCTTAAATAGAGGTGTGCTTAAGCAGAGGTGTACTTAAACAGATGAGTTGAGGAGGTGTGCAAGACCTGGAGGAGCTTTTCTCAAGCACTTTTAGAGGTTTGTCTTCATTTTGAGTGTATAGAAAGTTTATTTTTGTTAATATAAATGTGTAATACAAGCATGTATCATCAAATTTCAATTTTACACATTCCATAATGCAAAAATATAGAGTTAAAAAATGGGACCACTAAAAAATTTCATAGGACCACTAGCTCTTGAGCAAATTTGTCAACCTCTATATTTATACGGTATATGCTATAATAATATAAAAGGCTAGGTATGTTTGTCCGAAGCTGTTATGCACAGTAGAGACTGCACAAGGACAAACATACCTGGCTGTTAGGATCAGACAGCAGAGAGGGTGGGCGGAAGATGCCATGGCGGGGGGCATGACTAGGCGGGAGCGCCGTGATGAAAGTGTGGCTGGACGGGAGCTTACCCAGGGAGGCGGGTGGGTAACCATCGGTGGGAAGGGGGGCGGGATCGAGTGCGGGTGCGCGCGCGTGCACGAGAGCGGGTGCGCGCGCTGGCGGGTGGGAACCTACACTATGGAACAATGGTGGGAGCACAAGGTGGTACTCGGTGGCAGTAAGGTTGATCATTTAAAAAATATTTAGCATATCTGGCAGGGGTTGGGGGGTTGGGGGTTGAGGGAGGGCAGCTATACTACAGAAAATAGTATTTTTTTAAAAATAAATAAAAATAACCATATTTGATTTCAAACTGGGCACTGGCAGACAGCTGCCAGTACCCAATATGGCGCAATAAGGCAGAGAGAGGGGGGGTTAGAGAGCTGTTTGAGGGGGATCAGGGAGGTTGGGGGCTAAGGGAGGATACTACAGAACAGAATTATTATTTAACCCCCCCCCCCAAAAAAAAACCCTCTTATTTTAGTACTGGCAGACTTACTGCCAGTACTTAAGATGGCGGGGACAATTGTGGGGTGGGGGAGGGAAGAGAGCTGTTTGGGAGGGATCTGGGGGTGTGATGTGTCATGTGGGAGGTTGATACCTACACTAAAGCTAAAATTAACCCTGCAAGCTCCCTAAAAGCTCCCTAATTAACCCCTTCACTGCTGGGCATTATACACGTATGGTGCGCAGCGGCATTTAGCTGCCTTCTAATTACCAAAAAGCAAAGCCAAAGCCATATATGTCTGCTATTTCTGAACAAAGGGGATCCCAGAGAAGCTTTTACAACCATTTATGCCATAATTGCACAAGCTGTTTGTAAATAATTTTAGTGAGAAACCTAAAATTGGGAAAATTTTACGTTTTATTTTTATTTGTTCGCATTTGGCGGTGAAATGGTAGCATGAAATATACCAAAATGGGCCTAGATCAATACTTTGGGTTGTCTACTACACTACACTAAAGCTAAAATTAAAACTACAAGCTCCCTACATGCTCCCTAATTAACCCCTTCACTGCTGGGCATAATACACGTGTGGTGCACAGCGGCATTTAGCGGCCTTCTAAATACCAAAAAGCGATGCCAAAGCCATATATGTCTGCTATTTTTTAACAAAGGGGATCCCAGAGAAACATTTACAACCATGTATGCCATAATTGCACAAGTTGTTTGTAAATAATTTCAATGAGAAACCTAAAGTTTGTGAAAACATTTGTGAAAAAGTGAACATTTTTTTTTATTTGATCGCATTTGGTAGTGAAATGGTGGCATGAAATATACTAAAATGGGCCTAGATCAATACTTTGGGATGTCTTCTAAAAAAATATATATACATGTCAAGGGATATTCAGGGACAGATATCAGTGTCCCAATGTAACTAGCGCTAATTTTGAAAAAAAGTGGTTTGGAAATAGCAAAGTGCTACTTGTATTTATTGCCCTATAACTTGCAAAAAAAGCAAAGAACGTGTAAACATTGGGTATTTCTAAACTCAGGACAAAATTTAGAAACTATTTAGCATGGGTGTTTTTTGGTGGTTGTAGATGTGTAACAGATTTTGGGGGTCAAAGTTAGAAAAACTGTGTTTTTTTCCATTTTTTCCTCATATTTTATAATTTTTTTTATAGTAAATTATAAGATATGATGAAAATAATGGTATCTTTAGAAAGCCCATTTAATGGCGAGAAAAACGGTATATAATATGTGTGGGTACAGTAAATGAGTAAGAGGAAAATTACAGCTAAACACAAACACCGCAGAAATGTAAAAATAGCCTTGGTCCCAAACGGACAGAAAATGGAAAAGTGCTGTGGTCATTAAGGGGTTAAATTATTGTACAGCTACTGGCTGAATGATAAGCAAGTGAGTCAGGGTGGGTGGTATAATGGTAAAGCAAACTCTCAGCATTTGTAAACAATTTATAAGAAGTTAAATAGTCAACATAAAATATTTGGTATATTAACCCCTTAAGGTTCACAACACTTTTCCATTTTCTGACCGTTTGGGACCAAGGCTATCTTTAAATTTTTGCAGTGTTTGTGTTTAGCTGTAATTTTTCTCTTACTCATTTACTGTACCCACACATTATATACAGTTTTTTCTCGCCATTAAATGGACTTTCTAAAGATACCATTATTTTCATCATATCTTATAATTTACAATAAAACAAATTATAAAATATGAGGAAAAATTGGAAAAAAACACACTTTTTCTAACTTTGACCCCCAAAATCTGTTACACATCTACAATCACCAAAAAACACCCATGCTAAATCGTTTCTAAATTTTGTCCTGAGTTTAGAAATACCCAATGTTTACATGTTCTTTGCTTTTTTGCAAGTTATAGGGCAATAAATGCAAGTAGCACTTTGCTATTTCCAAACCAATTTTTTTCAAAATTAGCAGTAGTTACATTGGAACACTGATATCTGTCTGGAATCCCTGAATATCCCTTGACATGTATATATTTTTTTTTAGAAGACAACCCAAAGTAATGATCTAGGCCCATTTTGGTATATTTCATGCCACCATTTCACCGCCAAATGTGATCAAATAAAAAAAATTGTTCACTTTTTCACACATTTTTTCACAAACTTTAGGTTTCTCACTGAAATTATTTACAAACAGCTTGTGCAATTATGGCACAAATGGTTGTAAATGCTTCTCTGGGATCCCTTTTGTTCAGAAATAGCAGACTTATATGGCTTTGGCATTGCTTTTTGGTAATTAGAAGGCCGCTAAACACCGCTGCGCACCACACGTGTATTATGTCCAGCAGTGAAGGGGTTAATTAGGGAGCTTGTAGGGTTAATTTTAGCTTTAGTGTAGTGTAGTAGACAACCCAAAGTATTGATCTAGGCCCATTTTGGTATATTTAATGCCACCATTTCACCGCCAAATGTGTTAAAATAAAAAAAAAGTTAACTTTTTCACAAACTTTAGGTTTCTCACTGAAATTATTTACAAACAGCTTGTGCAATTATGGCACAAATGGTTGTAAATGCTTCTCTGAGATCCCCTTTGTTTAGAAATAGCAGACATATATGGCTTTGGCGTTGCTTTTTGCCAATTAGAAGGCCGCTAAATGCCGCTGTGCACCACACTTGTATTATGCCCAGCAGTGAAGGGGTTAATTAGGTAGCTTGTAGGGAGCTTGCAGGGTTAATTTTAGCTTTAGTGTAGAGATCAGCCTCCCACCTGAAACATCCCACCTCCTGATCCCTCCGAAACAGCTCTCTTCCCTCCCCCACCCCACAATTGTCCCTGCCATCTTAAGTACTGGCAGAAAGTATGCCAGTACTAAAATAAGTTTTTTTTTTATTTTATTTTTTTAAATATCTATTCTGCTGTGTAGGATCCCCCCTTTGCCCCAACCTCCTTGATCTCCCCCAAACAGCTCTCTAACCCTCCCCCTCTACCTTATAGTGCGCCATCTTGGGCACCCTGTTTGCCACAAATAATGTTTATTTTTTATTTTTTTCGGTAGTGTAGCTGCCCCCCCCCCCCTCAATAGTCAGCCCCCCACCCCTCCCCGATCACTTAGATAACCCCCGTCCCTCCTCTCTCCCACCTTACCCTTAGCTACATATACTGTGTCAGTGTAGCTTCCCACCCACTCCTGTGCACTCATGGGTGCGCGCACCCTCCCCCTGCATGTGGTCCTGCCCTCCTGCGATGAACTCCTTGCATCTATGGCCGCCCACCCACCTCCCACATCGGCTCCCACCCACCAACGATCATGGCCATCGATGTCCGATGCAGAGAGGGCCACAGAGTGTCTCTCTCTGCATCGGATGGCTAAAAAATGTTATTGCAGGATGCCTCAACATCAAGGCATCACTGCAATAACATGAAAGCAGCTGGAAGCGATCAGGATCGCTTCCACCGCTTTCAAACACCAAGGATGTACAGTGTACGTCCTTGGTCGTTAAGGACATTTTTTTGTAGGACGTACCCTGAACGTCGTTGGTCCTTAATGGGTTAAGGGAGAGAGCAATAAGCTACAATTTATTAAAGGTGTTTACATTTATATGCTGCTGGGACAATTTTAAATTATGATTTTCTCATATTATATTACTTCTATTTTTTTCTAATACTGCCCCACACAACAATTTTCAAATAACAAAGTCATTGTAGGCTGTTGCAGTTTACTCCCAGTAACACTGCACTTCTCAGGTCAATAATCCCAAATGATAGGGTGATAAATAACAGAAAACAAAGTGTCTATAATGTTTCATGCAGAATGAATCCCCTAATCTGGTCAGTATAAAATATGCCCTGCCTGAAAAAGATGATGGTTAAAAGTGTCTATAGTAGAGGTGGGTTCTACACTTTAATGTCTTACACCTAGATTACGAGTTTTGCGCTAAACAGGGTGCGAAAATAACGCCAAAAAAGTTGCGTTATTGCACTCTCCACAGCGCTACAATTACGAGTTACTGAAAAGCCTCCTTGTGCTGTGCGTTATGGTGCATTAAGCTCCATACTGCACAAAAGCCAAGGGCTGAATTGACGTGCTCGTGCACACTTTCCCACATAGACATCAATGAGAGTGAAAAAAAGAACACCTGGGATCACGGAATGGAGATCACCGTAACGCCACCCCTTTGATGTCTATGGGGAAAAAAATGTACGTTTAAACCTAACACCCTAACATAAACACCTAGGGGCATATTTATCAAGCTCCATATGGAGCTTGATGCCCCGTGTTTCCGGCGAGCCTGAAACAGATGTTATGAAGCAGACCGCTGCTCCATAACCTGTCCGCCTGCTATGAGGCGGCGGACAGAAATCAACCCAATCGAATACGATCGGGTTGATTAACACCCCCTGCTAGATTGGCCGCGAATCTGCAGGGGGCGGCATTGCACCAGCAGTTCACCAGAACTGCTGGTGCAATGATAAATGCCGACAGCGTATGCTGTCGGCACATATCGGTGTGCAGCGGACTTGATCCGCAATATCGGATCATGTCTGCTCGCACCATATTAAATAGGCCTCCTAGTCTAAACACCCCCTAATCCACCGCTCCCCGACACTAATAAAAGTTATTAACCAATAATCCGCTGCTCCCTGATATCGCTGACACTAATAAAAGTTATTAACCCCTAATCCGCCGCTCCCCGACATTGACGACACTAATAAAAGTTATTAACCCCTAATCCACCGCCCTCGACATTTCTGACACTAATAGAAGTTATTAACCCCTAATCTGCCGCACCCGACATTGCCGACACCTAAATAAACCTATTAACCCCTAAACCGCCGCCCCCACATCGCAAAACACTAAATTAAACTATTAACCCCTAAACCTAATACCCCCTTCTAACTTTAGATTAAAATTATAATATAACTATCTTAAAATAAATAAAAACTTAGATGTAAAAGAAAAAAAAAACTAACATTAAACTATAAATAAACCTAACATAACTATTCTAATAAAATTTAAAAAAACTACCAATAAAAAACCTAAATTTAAATTTAAAAAACCCAACACTACGAAAAAAAAATAAAAAATCTAACATTACAAAAAATAATAAACACTAAATTACGAAAAATAAAAAACTCTAAGCTTAAAAAAAATAATAAACAAAATTATCAAACATAGAAACAATTACACCTAATCTAATAGCCCTATAAAAATAAAAAAGCCCCCCAAAATAAAAACACCCCCTAACCTACAATAAACTACCAATATCCCTTAAAATGGCCTTTTGTAGGGCATTGCCCTAAGTTAAACAGCTCTTTTACCTTACAAAATTACTAACTCCCCCCCCTAAAAGTAACCCCCCCAACCAACCCCCCAAAATAAAAAAAAACTAACTCTAAATAATCCTAAATTACCCATTGCCCCTAAAGGGACATTTGTATGGGCATTACCCTTAAAAGGGCATTCAGCTATTTACTGCCCTTAAAAGGGCATTCAGCTCTTTTACAAGTGCCCATCCCTAATCTAAAAAAAACCCACCCCAAAAAAAACTAACACTAACCCCATAAAATAATACTCACAGTTCCTGAAGTCCGGACATCCATCTTCATCCAGGCGGCGACACCTTCATCCATCTCGGGGACGTCTTCTATCTTCATCCCGGCAGCGGAGCTATCCTGGAGGATGATGACATCCTGCGTGGAGCGTCCTCTTTATACAGTCACCGCCGTACACTGAAGTTGAAAGCAAGGTACCCGTTTCAAAATGGTGTACCTTGCATTCTTATTGGCTGATTTGATTCTTCAAATTCAACTCAGCCAATAGAATGAGAGCTTCTGAAATCCTATTGGCTGTTCAAAACAGAGCTATTGAAAAACTACTGCAATATTATATTATTATGCTCTCTATACATTACGTCCCTCTGTATTAAAGGGACATGAAACCCACAATATTCTGTAATGATTCAGATAGAGCATAACATTTTTTTAATATATATTTCTATTGGGGTTATAAAGGGGTTATTGCCGTTGTATAAAGGGGGTTACGATACAGCAGAATACATATGAAAGAATACCAATTTGACTGTAATAACAGATTAACCTGAATGACAGAAAAAAAACCAGACAGCAATAACCATAGTAGTATTAGTACGATTTTGCAATATGTACAGTGCCTCATTTTAAAGTTAGATATTTAAAGGGGTTTCCTTGGAATTAAAATAACATTAGAACACATAACTGTTCTTTAACTTGGAAAGCTTTGAAACCTTTCACAATGGAATAAATAGAAAAACATTAAAAAGCAAATAGAGGCCTCCTATGAATAAAAGGGTCTCTCTTGGACCAGTAAAGATCATAAAATATTCAAGATAAAGGAGGGCTTACAGCAGGTCTTAGGGCCACTCTTGGACCTCTGAATAAAGTAGTGCAAACAAAACATAGTACCTGCAGTGTGATAATGTCTTGAATGAGCTCCATCATTGAGTAGTTATATTTAGGGGTGCAATGACTATATCAAATAAGAATACTGTTAAACTATAGAAGTTAGAGATTACAGTTTAAAATGTAGGGATGTTAATTATATAACATAGGGAACTACGAGCATTATTGCGAGCATAAGGTGAATTACCATTAGTAGAAGAGCTGTTTAGAATCAGCATTAGCTATATTGAAGTTGTAGAGAGGTTTTAGCCAAAGGTACATTTAGGGGAGAGATATGCAATAACAATTGGGGGGGTTATCTTTTCTTGACAAGATCTGTAATATATGGGTACCCCACTTTGATAATACAGATCATGAAAAAATTAAACTAAGCTTTATTATACTAGATAAATATGAAATCTCAATGAGCTGGAAGGAATCACATCTGAAACTTATTAATAATTACTATATTACTCCTTCCAAAATGTCTAGAATGTATTCTCCTCAATCCTTTGGATGTCCATAGTGTGCTTACCCTAGAGCCGATGTAATTCCTATGTTCTGGTTTTGTCCGAAGATCTCTCAACTCTGGCAGTAAATCGCTTGCTGGCTTAATCATCATTATAGTGTAACTGCTTCTTTTGCCCCAGAGAATATTTACTTTCTTAATACCCTGAACTCTTATTTTTCCTTATGGACAAACATTTTGAACACAATTATTTTGTTAGTTAGACATCTTATAGTTAAGGATTGGAAGGCTAGTGTGGCCCATAGCTTTTCACTTTTTATCAAAGAAGTGCAATCTCAAATAATCTTTGAATCTTTTCACACACAACTAGCAACAGAGAAAAAAATTAAAAACGTTTTAGTAGGATGGCTTCCCATAATTAAATCATATCCATTGTATACTCAAAAGCGCATTTTACGTCCATTTCTGAGTTCTAATAGCTTTGCAGATCTGGTATTACTAGATCAATTTCCAGCATCCTGGATATCTTGTTATAGAGAGTCATACTAAAAGGTCAGATAACATATAACTTAAATATAGAAAAACATTAAAGGGCCTTGCAACCTTTTAAGTGGGCCTGGAGGCTCAAAACTAGTGATCTTGGTATCTTTCAAAAGATAGAGGGAGAGAGCTTAAAAGATCAAGAGAGTGTTTTTCCTTTTCATTATCTTTTGGTTTTTTTTTCCCTTTGTTGTATTTTATTTTTTATTCTAAAATTAAGTACTATCACAGTCTTGTTTGGAATATTATATGTTTATCAACATATACAAACATATCACTGTCCCATATCACCACTAACATCAAAACTCCTTGAAAAACTAGTTTATAATCGCCTAACCCACTTCCTGTCCACCAACTCTTTGCTTGACCCCCTGCAATCTGGATTCCGCCCCAAACACTCAACTTAAACTGCCCTTACCAAGGATACTAAGGATCTTCTCTCTGCTAAAAATATTGGACACAACTCTATACTCATCTTACTTGACCTCTCAGCTGCCTTTGACACAGTTGACCACCCCCTCCTCCTACAGACCCTTAGCTCTTTTGGCCTCTGTGACACTGCTCTTTCCTGGATTCACTCCTATCTTTCTCACAGGTCTTTTTCTGTGTCATTTGCTGGCGACTCCTCCTCTCCTATGCTTCTGTCTGTTGGAGTACCTCAAGGATCTGTTCTGAGTCCTCTACTCTTCTCCATCTATACTTCTTTGCTGGGTAAACTTATCAACAGTTATGGCTTCAAATATCACCTCTATGCTAATGACACCCAGATCTACCTCTCTACCCCTGCTCTCTCTTCATCTGTCCTTTCTCATGTCAGCGACTGCTTATCTGGTATATCTTCCTGGATGGCTTCTCACCACCTAAAGATTAACATGTCTAAGACTGAGCTCCTTCTTATCCCCCCCTCAAGCTCTATGCCGACTTCTAAATTCTCGATCCCTGTTAACGGCATCACCATTTCCCCATCGCTCCAAGTCCGCTGCCTCAGAGTTATAGTTGACTCAAATCTATCCTTCGTCCCCCATACCCAATCGCTTTCTACATCCTGCCGCAACCATCTATGCAATATTTCCAAGATTCGCCCTTTTCTGAGTGCTGACACCACAAAGCAAATAATCCACTCCCTTGTTATTTCCCGACTTGACTACTGCAATAACCTACTCACTGGCCTTCCTCTTTCCCGCCTCTCTCACCTTCAATCCATCCTAAATGCCTCGACCAGGCTGATCCACCTTTCCGGTCGCTCTGTATCTGCTGCACCTCTCTGCGAGTTCCTTCATTGGCTCCCCATTCACAGCAGAATTAAATTCAAAATTCTCACCCTTACATACAAAGCTCTCACCAACGCCGCTCCCCTCTACCTATCCTCTCTAATACACAAGTATACTCCAGCCGGCCACTAAGATCCAACAATGACCTGCTCCTTGCATCCACAACTATCACCTCCTCTCATGCTAGACTGCAGGACTTCTGTCGTGCAGCACCTACCCTCTGGAACACTCTCCCTTGTGCTGTCAGGCTTTGCCCTAATCTGTCTTCCTTTAAATGTTCCCTGAAGACTTTTCTGTTCAGAGAAGCCTACCACCCAACTAAATAATAAATTAATTTCACTTACCGTATTTTCCGGCATATAAGACGACTTTTTAACTCATGAAAATCTTCTCAAAAGTCGAGGGTCGTCTTATACGCCGGGTGTCGTCTTATAAGCCTTATTAATGTAATAAATAGTGTTATACTTTAACTTTTTTATTTCAGATCAGAGTGAGTCAGTGGCGTTGTGCGCAGGCTAAGCTGTAATAGTACGGGGTTCTTAGGGCTCCCTCCCGCTCCAGGCGGCCGCCCCAAATACAGTCATGTGGAGTGGATTGGAATGATGTCACAAATTTACAGTCTGAGACTATCAGTGAGTCACTCAGTATACTGCGTGACTCACTGACTGGGGCAGGCTGCGCAGGAGTAGTCAGAGCAGACTCAGAGTGGGTGGGCGTGGCAAAAATTCAATCACGGCGTCTCTCTCATCATTGTGCAACATGGCCCCACCGTGACTCCATTATGACCCCACCATGATGATCTCACTGGTGACTGCACATGCGCAAGTGACGAGCAAGACTAGAGAGAGAGCGGGATTTTCACACAGTTGCAGGCAAGTGGTGACTGACTGTGTCTGTGTGATCTATTCTGGAGGGACTGGTCTGGAATCTGGATCTACGACTACCAGTAAGACGACAAGTCATGTTAATAATAAAAACTAAACTACTAGCCTGCAATCAGTGTATAATGGATGTTCTCCAGTCCAATCTCCATTCTCCAGACTCCAGCAATTTTGCTTCCTTACACTGACAAGTGACTCTCTGACTCTGAGTGATTCAGAGAGAGTCAGAGAGAGAGTCACTTGTCAGTCGACTGTCATAAGGAAGCAACATTGCAGTGGAGTGGAGAACATGCATACACTGTAACTGAATTTTCATGTAATCAGATTAAGGCTGGTCTAGAAATTACCTGACCCTTGCAGCACTACTTGTGTACTCAGTCTCAGTGTGTGAGATGATCCTACTGCCCTCAGCTTAACTTAGCTCTATCACCTTGCCTGTCCCTGATCCTACTGCCCTCAGCTTAACTTAGCTCTATCACCTTGCCTGTCCCTGATCCTACTGCCCTCAGCTTAACTTAGCTCTATCACCTTGCCTGTCCCTGATCCTACTGCCCTCAGCTTAATTTAGCTCTATCACCTTGCCTGTCCCTGATCCTACTGCCCTCAGCTTTACTTAACTCCACCTGCCCTCAGCTTTACTTACCTCACTCTCACCCTGATCCTACTGCTCTCTCAGGTTCAGCTAATCAGCTATAATCTACTACTTACCCCTCTCACCCTGATCCTACTGCCCTCAGATTTAATCTAGTAAATAGATTAAATCTGAGGGCAGTGGGATCAGGGTGAGAGGGGTAAGTAGATTAAAGCTGAGGGCAGTAGGCTCAGGGTGAGAGGGGTAAATAGATTAAATCTGAGGGTAGTAGGATCGGGGTGAGAGGGGTAAATAGATTAAAGCTGAGAGCAGTAGGCTCAGGTGGGTGAGAGGGGTAAATAGATTAAAGCTGAGAGCAGTAGGCTCAGGTGGGTGAGAGGGGTAAATAGATTAAATCTGAGGGCAGTAGGTTCAGATGTTTTTTAATTTTTATTTGGTGTGCTTGCTGCATTCATTGAGGGGGTAAGGGGGTAGTCTTATACAGCGAGTATAGCACAAACCCTATATTTTTAACAGGAAAAGTAGGGGGTCGTCTTATACGCCGGAAAATACGGTACCTAACATTTCAATCTTGCAGTCCTCACCTCCTCTTTCTCAACCTCCTACCCTTCTAGATTGTAAATTCCCACGGGAATAGGGCCTTCAATCCCTCCTGTATGTGTTTGTAAATTTTGTCCTGTCTCTTACAAGTCTTGTATTGTTTTATTTATATGAATTGTATCCATGGACAGCGCTGCGGAATATGTTGGCGCTTCATAAATAAAGTATAATAATAAAAATAATCTGGTGTACTCTTGACAAATGTGTCTTGTTAATTGGATTATGATGTATGTAATTTATGATTCTTATTAATGATTATGTAACATGATGTTATTTCTTTAAACTCTTGTGTTTTTTGTTCCAGTGCTAATAACTTTACTTCTCTGAATAAAAGATGATAAAAAAAAACAAAAAAACAATTGGGGGTTGTAGATAGCAGACTTTCTCCCGGTATACATCTAGTCCTAAACCAAAAGCATAATTTAAAAAAAAGAAGAAACAGTGGGAAATAGCATCTCTGTAAAATAGCAATTGTGGTGCTACAAATGACAAGAGCTGGTATACATATAGTAAAATAATGTTAAAGGGACAGTCAAGTCCCAAAAAAAGCTATCATTATTGAAATAGGGTGTGTAATTTTAAACAACTTCCTAATTTACTTTCATCTCCAATTTTGATTTGTTCCCTTGGTATTCTTAGTTGAAAGCTAAACCTAGGAGGTTCATATGCTAATTTCTTAGACCTTGAAGACTGCCTCTAATCTGAATGCATTTTGACCATTAGAGGGCATTAGTTCATGTGTTTCATATAGATAACATTGAGCTCATACACGTGAAGTGACCTAGGAGTGAGCACTGATTGGCTAAAATGCAAGTCTGTCAAAAGAACTGAAATAAAGGGGCAGTCAGAAGATACAAGGTTATTACAGAGGTAAAACGTGTATTATTATAACTGTGTTGGTTATGCAAAACTGGGGAATGGTTAATAAAGGGATTTTCTTTCTTTTTAAACAACAACTATTCTGGTGTTGGCTGTCCCTTTAACTGATGATGAGTTTAACAGCTAAAGGAATTACATTGCCAATATAAGAACATTTTCTAAAATTCAGGCAAATTAGCCATCATATATTAGAGGATATAATGTATATTGCTTTGTTTAAATGGCATCCAAAAGCATAGTATAATGATTTGAATATAGAGTTCTGTTTTATAGTCATCTTTATAGATAGGGGTAATTTAGCCTATACAAGATCTAGAGTGACTGCATTATTCATATATATTTATTTACATTTTAACATTGCTCATTGTCAGATTTAGATGTTCAGATATACACACTCTTTGATTTATTGATATCAATAACAATTTTTTTTTTTTTAAGGTTTTGTTCTCAATACTATTGCAAGACAATCTCTCATTATATTAGACCATTAGCACAATAAATAAATAGAATATGCAAATAATCAATTATAATAAAAATGCAAAATATATAACAATATTATAAAGCTTTTTTTATATCAAACATTGTCTGTTCAGAATAGCATTAGATAAGTATTGGCTAAAATATATTAGTATTACAACGCTATTACTATTAACATGTTTTAATTTTGTAATATAGCGTATCATTTGGAACTGTATTATACAATGATAACGTATATTTATTTTGCATTTTAAAAATCTAGACTAATTCATGTACATAATTTAACTCGAATAGTAAAATTATAGATTCTTTGCATAGTTCATACTTACTTGTATCGCAAGAGGTCTTGTTGTTGTTTTGTATCAATTTTTTTATGAGGATGCAGAATATGCATGTGCATCTCATGCACAAGCATGAGGAAGAAACTGCTCTATTGAAGCTTCAACACATGTGCATAACGATTGTGTGACGTTTACAGAAAGGGGCTTAATCCCCCCGGGGAGGAAATCGGCCATTGGTGGATTGAATAGGACTAGCCTGTCAGTCACTTATAGAAAATGGCGGGCGGAGGATAGAAGTGTACCGGAGGCTATTTAGAAGGTAAAAAAAAGCGTAAATTAGTGAGATGTATAAAAATTGATGCTAACATTGATGAAAAAAAAGGCCTGATAAAGCGTTTTTCACGCGCAACATGTTAGGGAGCTACTTTAAAGACTAATGGGATCTAGTGATGTCCCGAACTGTTCGCCCGCGAACGGTTCACAGCGAACATAGCTTGTTCGCGTTAGCGTTTGTGGGCGAACACATGGCGATGTTCGATCCGCCCCTATGTGTCATCATTGTGGAAACTTTGACCCTTTATGTCACAGCCGCCTGACACATTAGAGCCAATCAACATCAGACACTCCCTCACAGACACTCCCAGCTACTCGGAATCCGCCATTTTAGACTCATAACGACCTTGCTTTTTTAATGATAGGACGTGTTATGTTTTTGCTCCTGACATTAATAGGAAAAACATAGCTAGGCTAGTGTATTTACAGTCCAGAAGGACTCCACTCATCTCTGCTGCAAGCACAGCACCCCAAAAAGCCCTTTTTAGGGCTATATTTCGTGCCGTTTTTTTTTTATTAGCATTTGCCTGGCTTTCAGCTGTGTGTTTAAGGCTCACAGCATATGCTGTGACTACTGCCACCACTGATATCTCCCTAACAACATTAGTTTAAATTTAACTAACCCAAAAATATAATTATTTTTCTAGTGTAATTTTTTTTCATTTTCTATCAGGCCAGTGTCACACAGCATATACTCTGGTTCATTGCTCTGTGCCAGCCAGCAGCCAGCAGTGTTAATATCCGTTTATAACATTATTTTTAATTTAAAAAAAAACCACAAAAAAATATTTTTCTAGTGTAATCTAATTACATTTACTATCATGCCTGTGTCTGTCAGGCTCACTCAGCATTAATATACCTCTTTTTTTTTCAGTCTTTTGGTTAATTGGTCTGTGCCAGGCAGCCACCCAGCACTCATATCTATTTTTCTTTCACCTTAATTTTAATATAAAAAAAAAAAAGTTTAAATTTGTTTGCTAGTGTAATCAAATCTAATTTTCTATCCGGCCTGTGTGTTTTGCTGACATAGAGAGCCTACTGTGTTTACTTGCTGCCCTCCCTAGTCTATGAGCCACGACTCATATGTGTTTAACCTTTTTTTAATTTCCCCCCCAAAAAAATAATTTCAATCATTTTTCTAGTGTAATCTAATAGTATTTTCTATCAGGCGTGTGTGTATCTGACATACATAGCCTACTGTTTTTAATAGCTGCCCTTCCAAGGCTATCAGCCACGACTCATATGTATGTGCTTAACCTTTTTCTTAAAATTTCCAAAAAAAAGTCTTTAAATCATTATGCTAGTGTAATCTAATTGTATTTTCTATCAGGCCTGTGTCTAACTGTCTATCTGACTTACACAGCATACTGTTGTTATAATTGCTGCCCTACGTAGCAGCCAGCCAGTGCAACCACTCATAGAGTCATATGTGCATTGCACTTCTTAACATAATTTTAATATTAAAATCTAAAATTTTAAAATATTTTGCTAGTGTAATGTAACTTAATTTTCTATCAGTCCTGTGTTTTTGTCACTTACACAGCATACTGTGTTAAATTACTGCCCTACCTACCATCCACGACTCATATCTGCCAGCCTATCTGCCAGGCCCAAGTAGCCAATTAGTGGCACCAATCACAATTCTTGTAACAGTAATAAAAAAATAAAAAAAACATAATTTTTTGGACTGCAAATATTCAGTCTCCTAGGGCCATTGAATTTCATTTACCTCCTGCCTGCCACTGCCAGCCTTTTGTGCCAGGCCGTCTAGCCAACTATTTACACCAATCCTAATTGTTGTCACAGTCAGACAGTATAGTTATTAATTTAAATAAAAAAAAATTTTAGTGTTGATCTTAACCCTGAGTTTGCTCGTGCCTTTGAATTGCACTTTTCTACAGCCTTCCAAGCCTGTGTGCCAGGCCTACTTAAAAAATATTTACACCAATCATATTTGTTGTGACAGTATTCTAATAATTAAAAATTAAATTTTTTGGTAATAGTTGCTGTGATTTGAATCCTCAGTTTGCTGGTGCCATTAAATAGCACTTTCCTCCTGCCTTGCAGCCTGCTGTGAGCCAGGCCCACCTAGCCAATTATTGTCAGCAATCATATTTCTGTTAACAGTATTGCAAACATTGTCAATCATCACTGTTTAGACTGTCAGTAATCAGTCTCCTAGTGTCCTTGAATTGCATCTCCCTCCTGCCTGCCATCCTTTTGTGCTTGGCTTTTTTTTGGCTTTGGGTGCAGCTATTCATGCAGGCCATATAGAGCTGACAACATTCGGTGTCGTATTAGCTATTAAACTAATAAGAACAGTACTACCAAAATACAGCCAATGAAGGGCCTTAGGAAGACTGGGCCAAGGTTGGATTGTAGTATTTGGTTAGGCTAATCATGATGGCCATGTAGACCACCACCACCGAGAGTCCTGGAAGTAATAGGGATGATGAGATGAAAGAGCTAAGAATAGTAGAACTTGAAACAACAGAGTTAGCCATGGGTGTTAGTGCAAAACCGCTTGGCTTTTATTTGGCTTTGAGTGCGGCTATTCATGCAGGCCATATAGAGCTGACAACATTCGGTGTCGTATCAGCTATTAAACTAATAAGAACAGTACTACCAAAATACAGCCAATGAAGGGCCTTAGGAAGACTGAGCCAAGGTTGGATTGTAGTATTTGGTTAGGCTAATCATGATGGCCATGTAGACCACCATGTAGTAATAAGAACAGTACTACCAAAATATAGCCAATGAAGGGCCTTAGGAAGACTGAGCCAAGGTTGGATTGTAGTATTTGGTTAGGCTAATCATGATGGCCATGTAGACCACCACCACCGAGAGTCCTGGAAGTAACAGGGATGATGAGATGAAAGTGCTAAGAATAGTACTACTTGAAACAACAGAGTTAGCCATGGGTGTTAATCCAAGACCGCTTGGATTTATTTTTGTATTGGGTGCAGCTAATCATGCAGGCCATATAGAGCTGACAACATTCGGTGTTGTATCAGCTATAAAAATAATAAGAACTGTACTATCAAAATACAGACAATGAAGGGCCTATGAAGACTGAGCAAAGGTTGGATTGTAGTATTTTGTTCGGCTAATCATGATGGCCATGTAGACCGCCCGTAACAGGGATGAAAGTGCTAAGAATAGTACTAATTGAAACAACAGAGTTAGCCATGGGTGTTAGTCTAACACTCGGCTTTTTTTTGGGTTTGGGTGCAGCTAATCATGAAGGACAGATAGACCTGCCACCATTTGGTGTTGTAACAGGTATGAAAATGCAAAGAACAGTACTACATAACACAACCTACTTACCATGGGTCCCAGAACATATGTTTGGTTGTTATATTTTGTAAGGGTAATCATGCAGGCCATATAGACCTCCACCGATAGGGTGAGTATGAGTAACAGCTATTAAAATGCGAAGGACATTACTAATTAACACAACATAGTTACCATGGGTCGCAGACCAAGAGCAGATGTCTTATTATTATATTTTGTATGGGTAATCATCCAGGCCGTATAGACCTCACCAAATAGGGGGAGTTACAGAGATTAAAGTGCTAAGAATTTTAGTACTTAAAACACAACCTCGTTAAAATAGGTAGCAGACCACATGTCTTATTATTATAATTTTTCAGGGTGATCTGGCAGGCCATATAGAACTCCCCCGATAGGGGGGGGGGGGAACAGGGATTAAAGTGCTAAGAAAAGTACTAATTGACACAAGCTAGTTGGGTCCAAGAACGCATGTTTGATTATTAGAATTTATTAGGGTAATTATATATCTAACAAATCTATCTATTTCTCTTCTATCGATTCTATCTAACTATCAATCTATGTATATCTATCTATCCTATCTATCACTATCAATCTATCTTCTGTCCGGGATGTTTTGAGACAGCCACTTTGGGAATGTTAGTTGATTTAGACCCATTATGGCTTAAAAGCAGACTCTGCATCAACTATGTAATTTTCCATGGGAGTTTTGCCAGGGATCCCCCTCCAGCATGCAACAGTCCAGGTGTTAGTACCCTTGAAACAACTTTTCCATCACTATTGTTGCCAGAAAGAGTCCTTGTAGGTTTTAAAGTTCGCCTGCCTATTGAATTCAATGGCGGTTCGCGCGTTCGCGAACAATACCGGAAGTTCGAGTCCGCGGTTCGCAAACTGAAAATTTTAGGTTCGCGACATCACTAATGGGATCCTCTTTTTTAATAACATAGTAAAACACGTTGTTGATGCAAAGTATTACAGTGGTTTTGATTACTTTTTCATGATAGCTGGAAATCCATGTAATAACGAATCTGTTTTTACTTTATGCCACTTTGGCAACAGTATCTGTAATGATTTAGTAGAGAGTGAGGATGGATCACAACTGCAGAGTATGCAAAATAAATGATTTGTATCACTTTTGGCAAATGGACTATTGAACAGCATAGACCAAGCTGCTTTAAGTGAAGTTGTTATTCTCAAGTAATTGAATTGCAGATCAGAAACTTGTCTGGCAACAAATGATGTAAATCACATATGCTGTTGAATGTCACAGCAATAGTATAAACATAAACAAAGGCTGGATCAGAAGAAATGTAAAAAATAAAACAATTTCTTAGTAGCAAACTTTAGTGTTCAGCTAGCTCCCAGTATGATAAATCTTGATAAAGAAAAGCAGAGTTCCAGAAAGCAGGTAGTGTTGCTATTAGTGCTGGAGTAAGATATAACAGTTCCGTGTGAAGTGTAACTCTCAGTTTTAGACACTGTTAGTTAGTTTGTCACAGAATGGTATACACATGTGCTGATAGTCTTGCGGACAGTAGAGCAGCAGGGAAAAGCAAAGTTCAAGGTTTATTTGTACAGCACAGCTTAAAGTAACTACAGTGCTTACCCCCAGTCACCGGATGGTGTGAAATAGAAGCAGAATTAATTCTGAGATGTCCTTGTACTTAGTCCGTGGGAGGTTGTTTGTAGATGAGTTGCACTGTGTTGCAGTGGAAGAGAGATTGAAGTCCGCTGTGTGAGAAACGCTTCAGTGGCTCAAATGAGATAGCAACTCAGAGGGAGAAGGCAGCAAACACACTGCAGTATGAAATAAGTCTCTGTTGTAGCGTGCACGCTTAAAAGAAAAACTCGCCTCTGTAAAAGTTTATGTAGGCAAAATGAGCATATGAACCAGCAGTAAAAATAAGTAATCCCAAGGTAGTAGCTGGTTCAGAAATTGGAAGAAAAGCAGACTGGTTTGTTTTCAGAGAAAACACACAGCAAGTGGAAAACAGACAGACTTCAGAGCTAGTCTAGAAACTTAATAATTAAGCACCTGTCTGCAGTCAGCTGATGCCTTAAGTACAGGTAAGGCTGAAGTCAGGTGAATGGGAAAGGCATAGGTAAAACATGGAGTGGAATCCATACATAAGGTGAATGGGAAAGGCATAGGTAAAACATGAAGCGGAATCCTTACATACGCCCCCCTTCAAGCAAGCCGATCCTCGGCTTGATGTTTAGGTCTAAGAGGATATCGTCTGTGGAAACGGGAGATGAGTCTAGGTGCATCTATATTGGTATAAGGCTCCCAGGTGTCATCATCAGGTGAGTAGCCTTTCCATCTGACCAGATATTGTAAGACACCTTTATGCCGTCTGGAATCCAGGAGGTCTTGAATTTCATAAGTGTCCGGATCCAGGGGTACAGGTACAGGTGGTAAAATAGTTTTCACTGAAGGATCATCTGAAGCTGGTTTAAGAAGGGACACATGAAAAGTAGGATGGATGGGTATAGAACTGGGAAGGTCCAGAGTAACTGCATTTGGGTTAACAACGTGAGTGATAGTGAACGGTCCGATATATAATCCTGCTAGTTTTTTACTGGGAACAGGGATTTTGATATTTTTTGTCGAAAGCCAAACTTTATCGCCTATGGCATAAGATGGTGATGGTCGTCTGCGTAAGTCGTAGTATTTCTTCTGTGAGGTCTGAGCCTGTTGGATATTTGTTTTTAGGAAGTGGAAGTTTTCAGCGAGCTTCTGTAGTAGATCATCTACAGAAGGAGAAATTGGGTTATCCGTTTGTTCCAGGGAAAAATGTGGATGAAAAGCATAATTTGCAAAGAAGGGTGAAACTTTGGTGGATGAATTAACCGAGTTATTGTAGGCAAATTCGGCCAGATATAGGTATTGTGACCATTCATTTTGCTGATAAGAGCAATAACAGCGTAGATACTGCTCTAGCCATTGATTTAATTTCTCTGTTTGGCCATTTGTTTGTGGATGGAAGGCAGTACTTAGGCGATGATCAATTTTCAGTTGAGCAGAAAGACTTTTCCAGAACTTCGAGGTAAACTGAGTACCCCTATCAGTTGTTATGATTGAAGGAATTCCGTGGTATCTGACAATCGAATTTAAGAAGAGTTGTGCTGTCTCACTGGAAGTGGGAAGTTTGTTAAAAGGGATAAAATGAGCCATTTTGGTCAGGATGTCTGTGACAACAAGAATGGTGTTGAAACCTGAACTCACAGGTAATTCAACTATGAAGTCCATGCCGAGATGTAACCAAGGTCTATCAGGTATTTGAATTGGAAGAAGATGTCCATATGGCTTGGCCCTTTCCTTTTTGGAAGTAATGCAGATGGAGCAGTTTGAGATATAGTTTTTTACAGATGTTTCCAAATTTGGCCACCAGTAGGATCTGCTGAGAAGTTCCTTTGTTTTCATAATACCTGGATGTCCAAGGAGAGGTGGATCATGATGTTGTTTAATTAGAGCAGGTCTAAGAATCTCGGGGACATACAAGAGAGTCCCATGATAGTAGAGGTTGTTTCTACAAGATAGTCGGAGTTGAGGTAGCTGAGGATCTGACCGTAAAGCTGTTTGAAGTTGCGTCTTGAAAGTGGACAGTAGACCCAAAAATCTATCTGTGGGAATGATAGAAGTAGATTCCTGAGTGTTTGGAGGTCTAGGGTCTTTCCTAGAAAGTGCGTCCGCCTTTCCATTTTTAGAGCCGGGCCTGTAGATGATTTGATAGTTAAACCTGCTGAAGTATAGGCTCCATCTTACCTGTCGACTAGAGAGAGTTTTATTCCTCTGTAGGAACTCGAGATTACGGTGATCCGTGTAGATGATTATTGGTAAGACGGTGCCCTCCAGGAGATGTCTCCAATGTTCAAAGGCACGTTTTATTGCCAGGAGTTCCTTTTCTCCAACAGCATAGTTCATCTCAGGTGCAGAAAGAATTTTGGAATAGAAAGCTACTGGATGTAGTGGTTGGGATATACTGCGTCTTTGCGAGAGGACAGCTCCAAGGGCATAATCGGAGGAATCCACCTCCAAAATGAATTGGAGAGAAGGGTCAGGAAATTGAAGTATTGGAGCTGAGCAGAAGGAGTTTTTTAATGAGTTGAAAGCTTCAGTTGCTTTGGAGTTCCAGGTGAAAGGTGTACTGGAACTGGTGAGTACAGTGAGAGGTTTAGCAATTTGAGAGAAATTTTTAATAAACTTTCTATAATAGTTGCTAAACCCGAGGAAACGTTGTAGTTCCTTCCTATTTTTTGGTTGTGGCCAGTTTTTTACTGAATCGACTTTGTTAGCCTGCATTTGGATACCTTTTGGGCCAATGGAGTACCCCAAAAAATCTATTTCCTTGGTGTGGAATACACACTTTTCTAGTTTTGCATATAGCCTATGAACTTGGAGCCTGGAAAGTATCCAACTAACATGTTTAACATGTTCTTCAAGCGTGTTTGAGTACACTAGAATGTCGTCCAGGTATACGACCACACAAGTATCAAGAAGATCGTGAAATATATCGTTAATAAAATACTGGAATGTGGCCGGGGCGTTAGTTAACCCGAACGGCATTACCAGGTACTCAAACAGGCCGTATCTTGTCCTAAAGGCGGTCAACCACTCATCCCCTTCTCTTATGCGGACAAGGTTATAAGCCCCTCTTAGATCTAATTTGGTGAAGATTTTGGCATGTTGGAGGCGTTCAATGAGTTCGGGGATGAGTGGTAGGGGATACCTGTTTTTTATCGTAATTTTATTGAGCTCCCTGAAGTCGATGATTGGTCGAAGGGAGTTATCTTTGTTTCTTACGAAGAAGAACCCGGCTGCTGCTGGAGAAACTGAAGGACGTATAAAACCTTTTTTTAAGTTTTCATCTAAATACGTCTTTAAATGATCAAGCTCGGGTTGGCAAAGAGGGTAGAGATGACCGTAGGGAGGAGTGGTACCAGGTTTGAGGTCGATCGGACAGTCATACGACCGATGAGGAGGTAGAGTATCAGCTTCCTTCTTACTGAATACGTCTGCAAACTTCTCATATACTTTAGGTATGTGTGGAGTTTCTGTCAAATGGAAGAGAACAGAATGATTTAGACAGGTTTGCTGGCAATATGGTGAATCAAATTTTACTTCCAAAGAACACCAATTGATCACAGGTTCGTGTAAACGGAGCCATTGTAACCCTAGTACAATGGGGAATAGAGGAGAGGTAATAACATCAAAGGTGATGTATTCCTGATGTGAACCTAGGGTGGATACCAAAATGGGAATTGTATGCTGAGTAATAGGACCAGAAGAAAGTTCAGACCCATCTACAACCCGTATAGAGACAGGAGACAATTTAGTGATGAGAGGTATTTTATATTTTTCAACAATAGCTTTATCTATGTAATTCCCTTGGGCTCCTGTGTCAATTATAGCTTCTTTCGTCATGCGATTGCTGTCCCACTGTAAAGAGAGGGTTAAAGTACAGTGAATTGGTTTATCATGTTCAATCATTGAAGTCAAATGTAAGAGAGACTTATTATTTTTATTTTTACGTAGGGAGGGGCATTCGCGGATAGGATGGTTTGGGCTTCCACAATACATACACAGTCCTTTTGATTTTCTTCTAAACCTTTCTTCAGAGGTCAATGGACCCCTCCTAAAGCCTATATCCATAGGTTCAGGCACACTTGATGAAGAAGCAGTTGGAGGAGGATGGAATGATCTCTTGTAAGAAGAATCCCGAATTTGACGCTCTGACTTCCTTTCGCGAAGCCTTCTATCTATTTGCATTGAGAGCTTCATGAAGCCGTCTAAGGAGTCAGGGAGATCAGTTCGGGCTAGCTCATCTTTAACTGCTTCCGAGAGTCCTAGGCGAAATTGGTTTCTTAAGGCAATCACGTTCCATTGGGAATCAATGGCATGTTGTTTAAACTCCGTTATATAAACTTCAACAGGACGGTTGCCTTGCTTTAGTTTCCGCATCTTGCTTTCTGCAGTCAATTGTAAATTTGAGTCTGAATAAAGTTCATCCATGACTGCTAGAAAAGACTGTAGGGATGATAGAATAGGATCGTTGGTTTCAAAGAGCGTGTCTGCCCAGATTCGGGGTTCACCCCGTAGATAGGTAATCATTGTGAGCACTTTAATCTTATCATTAGGATATGTGAGTGGCTTAAGGTTGAAAGTGAGGAGGCAGGCATTCCTATATTGGCGATAGAGACTCCTATCACCATTGAACAAATCAGGTGCTGCAATCTGTGGTTCCACAATAGATTCAGCAGCTTTTGCTTTGGGAGGAGTTGTCTCTCTTATAACCTTAGTTAAAGTCTCATTTTCAATCTTTAGATCTCTAAGGCCTTGACTGAGTTCATCTACTCTTTTAGACAGGTTGTAAACGAATTGGGGCAAATCTGCTGGATCCATATTTTTTGGGCTTAATTATTCTGTAATGATTTAGTAGAGAGTGAGGATGGATCACAACTGCAGAGTATGCAAAATAAATGATTTGTATCACTTTTGGCAAATGGACTATTGAACAGCATAGACCAAGCTGCTTTAAGTGAAGTTGTTATTCTCAAGTAATTGAATTGCAGATCAGAAACTTGTCTGGCAACAAATGATGTAAATCACATATGCTGTTGAATGTCACAGCAATAGTATAAACATAAACAAAGGCTGGATCAGAAGAAATGTAAAAAATAAAACAATTTCTTAGTAGCAAACTTTAGTGTTCAGCTAGCTCCCAGTATGATAAATCTTGATAAAGAAAAGCAGAGTTCCAGAAAGCAGGTAGTGTTGCTATTAGTGCTGGAGTAAGATATAACAGTTCCGTGTGAAGTGTAACTCTCAGTTTTAGACACTGTTAGTTAGTTTGTCACAGAATGGTATACACATGTGCTGATAGTCTTGCGGACAGTAGAGCAGCAGGGAAAAGCAAAGTTCAAGGTTTATTTGTACAGCACAGCTTAAAGTAACTACAGTGCTTACCCCCAGTCACCGGATGGTGTGAAATAGAAGCAGAATTAATTCTGAGATGTCCTTGTACTTAGTCCGTGGGAGGTTGTTTGTAGATGAGTTGCACTGTGTTGCAGTGGAAGAGAGATTGAAGTCCGCTGTGTGAGAAACGCTTCAGTGGCTCAAATGAGATAGCAACTCAGAGGGAGAAGGCAGCAAACACACTGCAGTATGAAATAAGTCTCTGTTGTAGCGTGCACGCTTAAAAGAAAAACTCGCCTCTGTAAAAGTTTATGTAGGCAAAATGAGCATATGAACCAGCAGTAAAAATAAGTAATCCCAAGGTAGTAGCTGGTTCAGAAATTGGAAGAAAAGCAGACTGGTTTGTTTTCAGAGAAAACACACAGCAAGTGGAAAACAGACAGACTTCAGAGCTAGTCTAGAAACTTAATAATTAAGCACCTGTCTGCAGTCAGCTGATGCCTTAAGTACAGGTAAGGCTGAAGTCAGGTGAATGGGAAAGGCATAGGTAAAAAATGGAGTGGAATCCATACATAAGGTGAATGGGAAAGGCATAGGTAAAACATGAAGCGGAATCCTTACAGTATCTAACCAACGGGTCCGCTATATATGACCAGCAAACAACCGAAATCATTTTGTTTTTTGAGATAAACTCAATGATATATACTGTGGAATGGTGTTCATTTAACACCATTATTTGACCTCTATGTTAGTTCTACACACTTGTTGAAATAAACGCTCTGGTTTACAATTACCAGCTATACAATAATACTCTCAGCTTTGGTTGGGAAATATTCAGTGTTATAGAGAGTGAAAGTGAAGGTAAACTTTGATGAATGAAAGCCCGTTTTTTAAAAATACTATTAAAAACAGGGGCACTTTCAATCATCAAAGTTTACAAAGCAGCCGTTTTGATTAAAAACTTACCTCGCTCTCTTCTCTGCACAGCCAGAACAGCTTCCCCCACCCAGAGATCCTCTCTTCACACGTCATCAATGACTAATCCAGCTTCCTCCAATCACTGCATGGCCTCAGGCAATGACTACCCTGGGGGGAAAGCCGTGATTGGAGGAAGCTGGATTAGTCATTGATGACGTGTGAGGAGAGGATCTCCGGGTGCGGGAAGCTGCTCTAGCTGTGCAAAGAAGAGAGGTAAGTTTTTAATCAAAACGGCTGCTTTGTAGACTTTGATGAATGAAAGTGCCCCTGTTTTTAATAGTATTTTTAAAAAATGGGCTTTCATTCATCAAAGTTTACCTTCACTTTAAGTGAGGAACGCTAATATAGCATCTATTTGCTTAATCCTCTTTTGATATCACTATTAATACTGTGAATACCATAATATAATACACGAATAACCACTGTGAACCTATTATGATATTTAAATTTGGGATCTGTATAAACCTATAACAAGTATAACATCCATCTCTCCCAGACGGTGTGTATTTTACTAAAAAATACATAGATATACATGCTGAGAGTGTCTGATAATTTCTGACTCTACTTTAGCTCCCACAATTAGTTATTACTAATCCTTAATACTTCAGTGGGGCAACAACTGATTCAAACTTAAACTGTGACTAAGCACAGATTGTTTATCACAATTCCAATTTCAGACTATCAAATGTGTGATATATGGCATAATTTTGCTGGCGACAATAGGTTATTTGTATTCCCTATATGAGGGAAACGTACAGTCATCAATCGCCAATATACCAAACTATCACATATATTATATACTGATATAGTGAAATCATCCTGTGCCCTTTACACCTCAGTCATATAATATAATGTGGGAGCAAGTATTATTATTTATACACTTTTACCATTCTCAGCTGATGTATTAAACTGGCAAGTGTAATATACATCTAAATTTTGGATGTCGTTGATATATCCTTACACTGCTGGAGCTCCAGAATTTATTAATAAATGATCTATATTATTCTGGTGGGATCATATACAGACATCCCAACCTGCAAAAACTAATTTCAGGGAGGTGGCTTTACCGGCTACAGTGCTGTGTACTGCACCCCCCCCGGTTATATACTGGACACCTGGAAACCCTAAATAAGATATAGAGTTATCATTTAAGTAGCTTCCCACTAAACTCACATTAAAAAAAGTAGCTTTATTGCACAACCACATACAACAAACCTATTTTCCAGTGATCATACGCTTGTTGAATGCTCAAATATTTTAGAATACGAAGTTTAATTAAGTGCAGTAAATAAGTTAGTATTTGTGTTTTATTTTATTAACTCAGTGGGGGCTTTTTGGTTACTGATGCATGCTTTGAGGGTTCCATAGCATCCCAGCAAGTCACCGCAATTAAAGGCATTCCTTAAAGAAACACTGTTTCTGGATTTGGGCCACGTTGGATCATGGTACTTGTAGTTTCAGGGAGATTGCATTTCATTTGCGGGTGTCAGGGAGCCGCTATTACAATGAGGGAGACTCCCTGAACTTCAGGGAGAGTTGGGATGTCTGCATATACCTTATCTTTCACATTATTATCAGATTATCCATTCTTTATTTTAGGCTGAGTAGTGATGGCATCAACAGGACCTTTTTCCCTCATGTGAGGGAATATATAGTCACCAATCACTAACATATTGAACCCACATATATGCCACATTTCCACCTATTTTTCCCAGTTATCTCAATAGCATCTTTTAAGTGCATCACCTCTGTGCTCTTACTATCTGATTGTATTGTGTGTTTTCCCCATTTTTAATTTATAATAACATTTATTTTTTAACCTTCTTTGTGTTCCCAAATTATGGGAATTTCATGTACACTCTCAAGTGTAAGCAATTAGATGTAATCTAATCACTATTATCTTACATATTCTTAGTGGACTGGTCATAATGGTTAAAGAAGTGCTATATAGTACACACTTTGTGTAGTTGTATCTACCGCTACATGTTTTTGCCTCAATTTTTATAATATCTATCTGATCTATCTATCATCTATCTATTCTATCTATCTAGATAAAATGCAACCCCCCCCCCCATGGATATCGGCTGGCTGTCCAGTATTTTTTTTAATTTTATTTTTAAGACCGCTGGCAACCCTAACGTGAATGTAAATTTTGATGCTAAAGTGCCCGTTTTTAAAAAATTTGATTAAAGACAGGGGCACTTTAATTAATCAAAATTTACATTTCACTCCTATTGTGAAAAAAAACCTTACCTTTAAAACTTGACAGCAGCTCCAGCTTCCTCCAGTCGTCGCAAGCCATTTCTGATGTCAGAAATTATGGATAGGTCATCCTCCAATCACAGCTTCCCCCCCGGGGGAATCAGTGTCTGATTCAACGCCATGATTGGAGGAAGCCGAATCCTCATTTTAGACCCAGGAAGAGGCTTTGCAATGGGTGGAGGAAGCTGGAGCTGCTGTCAAGATTAAAAGGTAAGTTTTATTTCTCAACTGCAGTGAAATGTAAATTTTTATGAATTAAAGTGCCCCTGTTTTTAATTTAATTTTTAAAAACCGGGCATTTTGGCATCAAAATTTACATTCACTTTATTTTAAATCTTAAATAGGTTTTTATAAATAAAAAAAAAAGTTGAGCAAGCCAACATAAAATTAAATATTTCAACTACTTCTTGACTTAAACTTATTACAGAGTGTATATGTTCATCTTCACATCTCTCCTTACCACATCCCTCCCCGCTATTTATAAATATACCTGTGTGCGCAGCTAATATACACCATTCTATGCCGAGTATGCTCTACTAACCAAGGTAATCCTGGTGAATACCACAAGGGGGCATATCACGTATAGCTATGAGTATTGATGTCTGATGTTCTGAAAAAATATCAGCCGTAGCATGTTATTTAAAAGTAAAAATGTCTTCTTGTGATAGAGAAACGAATATCTGAAAGAAAAACCCAACAACAAAAACACATATATTCATAGTTACCCTCTACGTTTTCTAAATAATGGTTTATTGATGCACTTTATGTGTTTTTGTATGAATTAAGCCTGTACTGCGTTTAATAAATTAATGAAACAGTTTATGCTAAACTTGCGAGCTGTCTCTGCTAGGTACATACAAAAGTTGCTTCCGGGGACCCGTACGCTTTCTCTTTGGATGCTGGGAAACGTAGTTTTACTGCTTTAGAGTCTCCTTGCAATGGCTGCCAGCTAGTAGGTAATATCTATGTTTCACTATTCGTGTTCTGTTTTTGGACTCGCGTTGTATCAAGTTGCAATTGGATTTATGTGAAACTAAGTTGTGAAATAATAATAATAAACACGCTATAGTTACAATCCGTGTACGTACTTAAATGTTATTTACTTTTATATGGAAAGAGGTTATTGTGTATGTATACATACATGAATAAGTAATGTCTTGCGAATACACAGTATGATCCAACGTATTATCTTTTTTTTTTTTTAATTCACGCCAAGATTTTCTCTGCGTTCTTTTTTTTTTATACACCCATTCCCCTTTAGCCCCTAGCTGATAAAGCTGTAGTTGCAGGAGAGACTAATTGGCTCACTATCAGGTTCATGTTGTAACATTGTGATCTGGCTTTCAGTCGCTTAATGTAATATTTATTCCTAGAGACTGGTTATTTGTTTTCCTCCACAACTCCAAACATTTGTTTCTGTGAACTTTAAATGGCAATTTTATAGGCAATAGAAAGAGAACATCACATTTCTCCAATAATATCCAATATGCAGAAGAACACAAATAGCTCAATTTTACAACAATGTAACCAATCACTGCCTAAGGTTTATGGTCAATAAGTGGAGCATAATAAATTGCTTTTGAGTCTGTTATAAATTTATTTTTTTAATGTTCCTTTTCTCACTGTGTATTTACACTCGCTAATGAGTTGAATTCTTACACCTCTCCAGATCAGCAGGGATTGGAGCATATGTATTTATATTGTACCTATTTTTATTGTTTTAAAAGATAGATAATACCTTTATTACCCATTCCCCGGTTTTGCATAACCAACACTTACCTTGTTTCTAAGCCTCTGCAGACTGCACCCTTATCTCAGTCATTTTGACACATGCATTTTAGTACTGGGCTTGACAAATGTGTCCAAAAGGTAGGAGCCAGTTTATAAATAGAAACTTTTGACCATATCCATAATATAAATATATATACATAGAAATACCACTGGTCCATTGTTTTCCTTGACATCTTAATCTCTTGATTGTCATTTACACACACATAGGCAGTTAAAAAGTTAAATCACTGCTATGTAACTTGGTTGCTAGAAATGCACATGCAGCTTTGAATTTACCCTTTGATTACTATACAATCAAGATGGTACATTTATACTACATAACAAACATTTCATTTCACCTAACACAAATACATCATTTGTTTACTTGTCTCACATTGGCTTCCTACTGATCTGGATTAATTTTAATGTGCACATGGAACTATAATTCCTGTCACACCACACACAGTTCTAATCACAATGGATGTGATGGCACTTAAAAGCTTATTTTTTTTTCAGGGAAAGAACAGTATGTTTGTAGGTAAATAAGGTAAAGCAGGGCTTACAAATCTAGCACCAGGGCCCTAGAGGCAGAACTTTTCTTCACTTTCTGCGATTACATTTTTTTAGTGGACAATTTTCTGCAGGTCATTTTGAAATAAAATAACATTTTAAATCCAGGTAGTTACACAAAACCACTAGTTCAATTGCAATGTGTTGATTAACTGGTGAGTAAGCATTTTTGTTTTTTTTTAGTTTTTTTATAATCTAGTGCTGCGTCTGAAAAAAATTGTTTGCTTTTCTCTTGGTTTAATATCACAAGGTAGAAATATAGTAATAAAAAATGTGCATTGCTCACAAGAACATCTTACATTCAGAATTCACAGCTTTGCAGACCGGGAAAGGCTGGGGGCGAGGTTCAAATAATCCCTGAGAGTCAGTCAACAATAAATGCACTGCTGTTTGCAGCACTACTTCATATATGACTGTTCTCTACAAACAACACTCTGCTCTGGATGCACTGTGTTAAGGAAAACCTTCACAGTGTAGCCAAGAGCACAGCGCTGTTTGAAGAGAACAGTCTAATGTTGAGCAGTGCTTTAACCTGAAAACGCTAACAGTTCCTGCATGTGTCCTGTTCTTTCTGCAGACATGCTGCATTTTCTGCGATGACATCTCCGGTCACAGCATGTTCTGCCTTGTGGCACCAGGCCTAATTTTATTGCACTGTACAGTCCTGCTAATGTAGATTTGGCACTACCTGGCTTATGTAAGATGGTAATACCCGAAGGAATTAAACAAATGAAACCCCCTTTACCAATATGGCCCGAATATCTTCCTGTGGTGGTAGCATTGGGTTGAAAGCTCTGGTGGGAGGTACAAGTTGTGCAGCCGCTCTGGGTTTAGTTGTGGTAAGCTCACTACCCCACAACAGTTGTTTCCTTCTTAGCCCTTAATTCTAGAGATTCTTGTTACTAGTTACGGAGAGATAATCTAATGTCTGCTGGAGTTTATCCATGTTAACACTAGTGTTTTTATACAGTATGCAGATTCCTGAAACCATGGATAGTAGCGAACACTATATAAGGTACATGCTGTACATACCTTTGATAAAGTTTAATTTATAAGTTAGGCACAATAAGACATTAACAACAATATCTATAATAAAATAGAACAATTCTAATAATAACAGTTATGTGAACGTGATCTCTCTCTCTCTAAAATATTTTTTGTATTGTACTTCCGTTCTTCTAACTTAGGCACATGCACTACGTGACTAACGACTGGGTAGTGTATACAGCGTGTATACGCTGGATAAAAAGATGATTAACCTCCCGAGTGGGACCGCGTGAGATTTCATCACGTTACTTAGAACGTTGCACAATTTAAATTATGAAGCTTACATATTCGGACCGCAGTTCAGTGAAAGCACAGTAACTGAAGCAGCGGATGGGGGTTAGCCTTGTAACTGCAAATGGTTTCTTTTGATACATTTATTGTGTGGTTTGTTATTTCAGTGTTAAAATGCCTTTTTGTTTACTAGAATAAATATATTGTTAGAGTACATTGTTGCCAATCTTTGGGAAAGTTAGATTTAAACTTTCATCTTCAGTTTTTAAATAATAATATTTTTTACACACACAAACCAGTAAGGTTTTACAATGTACACGTTAATATTACAATAACAGCATTTTTTATCTTCAGAACAAAAGATATCACCTTAGACTTTCTGTAATTCTTTTCATGTTGATATTTAAGCAATGGTATTTGTTTCTTTCAGCATCAAAACTATTCAGTGAAGATACTATGCTTGAAACAAAAGCAAGCTGATACCATATGACATAGTCTCTTTATGTCCTCTGCATCTTCGTTTTCATTGTATATACTATATCTGCTACCGAGATATCCCGGTGACCTCTATATGTCCTCTACAGCAGACACCGTAGAGAAGAAGCATGATTGCTAGTACCGGCTCCAGCGGGCTGTGTGAGTATTGTGTGTAAATAATATGTCATGATTATTTTGCAAATGTTCAGCCTTACACTATGGTCTTTTTTTAATTTTTATTTATTTATAAAGAATTAAACGATTCAGAAGTGTCACAATGTACCCTCGTGTATGACGAATAATACATTTTATGTATGCATATACAGGGAGTGCAGAATTATTAGGCAAATGAGTATTTTGACCACATCATCCTCTTTATGCATGTTGTCTTACTCCAAGCTGTATAGGCTCGAAAGCCTACTACCAATTAAGCATATTAGGTGATGTGCATCTCTGTAATGAGAAGGGGTGTGGTCTAATGACATCAACACCCTATATCAGGTGTGCATAATTATTAGGCAACTTCCTTTCCTTTGGCAAAATGGGTCAAAAGAAGGACTTGACAGGCTCAGAAAAGTCAAAAATAGTGAGATATCTTGCAGAGGGATGCAGCACTCTTAAAATTGCAAAGCTTCTGAAGCGTGATCATCGAACAATCAAGCGTTTCATTCAAAATAGTCAACAGGGTCGCAAGAAGCGTGTGGAAAAACCAAGGCGCAAAATAACTGCCCATGAACTGAGAAAAATCAAGTGTGCAGCTGCCAAGATGCCACTTGCCACCAGTTTGGCCATATTTCAGAGCTGCAACATCACTGGAGTGCCCAAAAGCACAAGGTGTGCAATACTCAGAGACATGGCCAAGGTAAGAAAGGCTGAAAGACGACCACCACTGAACAAGACACACAAGCTGAAACGTCAAGACTGGGCCAAGAAATATCTCAAGACTGATTTTTCTAAGGTTTTATGGACTGATGAAATGAGAGTGAGTCTTGATGGGCCAGATGGATGGGCCCGTGGCTGGATTGGTAAAGGGCAGAGAGCTCCAGTCCGACTCAGACGCCAGCAAGGTGGAGGTGGAGTACTGGTTTGGGCTGGTATCATCAAAGATGAGCTTGTGGGGCCTTTTCGGGTTGAGGATGGAGTCAAGCTCAACTCCCAGTCCTACTGCCAGTTTCTGGAAGACACCTTCTTCAAGCAGTGGTACAGGAAGAAGTCTGCATCCTTCAAGAAAAACATGATTTTCATGCAGGACAATGCTCCATCACACGCGTCCAAGTACTCCACAGCGTGGCTGGCAAGAAAGGGTATAAAAGAAGAAAATCTAATGACATGGCCTCCTTGTTCACCTGATCTGAACCCCATTGAGAACCTGTGGTCCATCATCAAATGTGAGATTTACAAGGAGGGAAAACAGTACACCTCTCTGAACAGTGTCTGGGAGGCTGTGGTTGCTGCTGCACGCAATGTTGATGGTGAATAGATCAAAACACTGACAGAATCCATGGATGGCAGGCTTTTGAGTGTCCTTGCAAAGAAAGGTGGCTATATTGGTCACTGATTTGTTTTTGTTTTGTTTTTGAATGTCAGAAATGTATATCTGTGAATGTTGAGATGTTATATTGGTTTCACTGGTAAAAATAAATAATTGAAATGGGTATATATTTGTTTTTTGTTAAGTTGCCTAATAATTATGCACAGTAATAGTCACCTGCACACACAGATATCCCCCTAAAATAGCTAAAACTAAAAACAAACTAAAAACTACTTCCAAAACTATTCAGCTTTGATATTAATGAGTTTTTTGGGTTCATTGAGAACATGGTTGTTGTTCAATAATAAAATTAATCCTCAAAAATACAACTTGCCTAATAATTCTGCACTCCCTGTGTGTATATATATATATATATATATATATATATATATATATATATATACTGTGTGTGTGTGTATGTGTGTGTATATATATATATATATATATATATATATATATATATATATATATATATATATATATATATATATATATATATATATATATATAAGAAATTAGTCCAGCTGTAGTTGGGAATTAATTGAGATGGCTGAGTGCCAGAGAAGCAAAAAATAGCTGTTGCAACTCTGCCCAATAGGATCATTGGAATGGGTGAAACACGTGTTGCAAGTGTCAATTGATCACGCACACTGGAGCTCTGTGAGCGTGGTGTTTGCTCGGTCTAAGTCGGTTTGCCCCCAGAAGAGTTCCCAAGTCCTGGATACTAGGCTGTATTAACACAGCTGGACGAACAGCTCACCTCCGGGATGTGGTCCCCATCTCAATGGAAATGCTGCTAGTCTATCCGGAGAAGCAGAGCAACTTAGTGAAAACTATCTCTGCAACGGAGGAAGCAGCACCAGGATTCAGACGAATCTTTAGTTGTGAATGGAGAGGTGAGCTGGGAATACATTTTCCACTGTTAATGTAAGGGGAGATACCGCTCAACCGCTACTAACTGTGTTCTCTGTTTAACAATTGTTGGAGGCTTACCTGCTAAAGAGCGTTAATTTTCATGCAGCTTGTTACTGTCTTTCAGCTTTCTTGCTTGACTAACAACTGACTGCTACATCACCAAGCGTCTCTATGCTGTTTCACATTTGCTAGCAAAAAGATTCTGGAATCATTTATAAATTGCATGCAAAGATTTCAAGCCGGTTTGCCACCTATACACACTGTATTTGGGACATTTTATTTGTTACAGAGTTACAGTTGAATATTATTTTTAGTTTTCTGGTGTGTTTAATTTGATATCATTAAAGTGGCTCAACTGAATTATGAACCAATAAGGAGGGTTAACACATTTATATCTGTATTAGAATTGCTCTAATAAATGGTTAACTTTCTAATTTGTGCTTACTGGCTTCTGTGTCTATCATTGACTTGCATATTTCACCAGGGGCAATTTATATTTTGGTTATGAGTTAGTGCCGGAATAAGGGTATTTCTCTTTAAATTATTTATTTATATATATATATATATATATATATATATATATATATATATATATATATATATATATATATATATATATATATAGGAATGCACACCATATATTTAGTAGCAGCTGCCAGGGTGCAATATCAAAACAGTATGCACTATGCAAAAAAGGCAGCACTCACTGGTCATTTGTAAGTAAAATTTAGCTTTTAATGATACAAAAAGTTAAAAACTTGGGAAAAACATGACGTTTCGATGCCTAACTGGCATCTTTTTCAAATGTCCCAAAACGTAAATCCAAAGTGGTCACACCAGCTATGTGGTGTTCCCCATGAGAACATAAAACTACTGGCTAAATGTGTTATATTTATACAAGTCATAGCTGACATCGAGGCTGTGTTCAGCTGTGGATAATCACTTGCAAATCTGATCAGCTGGTTCCGTTCCCACCCACAAGCTTTATACTTCATTGTGCTGTTAGTTGAGCAACTGCATGGCTAATTTGCATATGTGGGAGTGATCTGCACCGGAGTAGGAGCCAATGATGTCAGCTATGACTTGTATAAATATAACACATTTAGCCAGTAGTTTTATGCTCTTATGGGGAACACCACATAGCTGGTGTGACCACTTTGGATTTACCTTTTGGGACATTTGAAAAAGATGCCAGTTAGGAATCGAAACATCATGTTTTTCCCAAGATTTTAACTTTTTGTATCATTAAAAGCTAAATTTTACTTACAAATGACCAGTGAGTGCTGCCTTTTTTGCATAGTGTGTGTATATATATATATATATATATATATATATACATATATATATATATATATATATATATATATGTATGTGTATATGTATTGCACGACAGCTGAAAATAAGAATACATAGTAACTACGCATAAATACAGCATCAAGTACCAGAACTAGTGCGGCTACAAATAATCAGTCATAATGGGAGAGAAGCCAACCGAGTCACATAGAAAACAACCTGCAGGCACCCGCAAGGGTTGTTGAACCACAATTCAGAACAAATGAGAGTAAACAAACCCCTGTATGCCAGTGCATCAACATATCATCAGATGGACACGCTGTCAAGACAGCCCATGCCGAGGGGTTAAATTAACCGCATGCATCAAATGCAATGTAAAAATTATAGCAGTGACCACCTGTTATGCTCATTGACATGGTGGTCCCCCTGAGAAGGGGTGGTGATAGACATAGAGAATTGCTTCGCTGTGAGACCAGATGGATCTTTAGGTTAAATACTCTTAGTCCTCATGGTTTGAATGTACATCTAGATTATTCTCTGTTTTATTGATTACTGTGATGCATTGTTTCTCTGTTTAAAATATACTCTTCTTCCTGTTGGGAACCTCCCTGCCACACCACTTGGTTTAATCTGAGTGACAGCATTCCCCATATAAACATGTTTTAAAAGTTTAACTTGATCATGCTTTGTTTTATCCAGTTTTGCGAATAATACATTGCTGCCCTTATACTGTCCAACTTATTCTTCCTTTCCCGTTGTGAACCACGCGCACCATACTACTATGGTTAGCCTGAGTGTTAGTATCCATTTAGTGGTGAATGGTCTGCCTTATACGTCTGACTGCGTACTTCAGTTCTTTGTTTATATGATTAGAGGTGTAGTTGGTTAGACTTTAATATATATGTTTTTAGTAAATAGGTGGCCTTGTGTGGTATAATAGTGTTCATAACAGGTGGTCACTGCTATAATTTTTACAATGGATTTGATGCATGCGGTTAATTTAGCCACTTGGCGTGGGCTGTCTTGACAGCGTGTCCATCTGATTATATGTTGATGCACTGGCATACAGGGGTTTGTTTACTCTCATTTGTTCTGAATTGTGGTTCAACAACCCTTGTGAGTGCCTGCAGGTTGTTTTCTATGTGACTCGGTTGGCTTCTCTCCCATTATGACTGATTATTTGTAGCCGCACTAGTTCTGGTACTTGATGCTGTATTTATGCGTAGTTACTATGTATTCTTATTTTCAGCTGTCGTGCAATACATACACACATACATATATATATATATGTATGTGTGTATATTTGCTTTGAGTAATATTTACAACATTTATGCACCCAGGCGGATGACCATTGGAGGGCAATACTGTAGTTTGGACATATATATATATATATATATATATATATATATATATATATATTTGTTCCCCATCACTGTACACAAGAACAGCAGAGTATAGTGTATAGGCATACCTCGTAGAAATTGTGGGTTCGGTTCCAGACCACCTCAATAAATGTTTTGGTTTCTCAGTATATATAGAAGTTATGTTTACACTATACTGTAGTCATTTAAGTGTGCAATAGCATTATGTCTAAAAAAAACCCAATGTGAATACCTTAATTAAATAATACTTTATATATATATATATATATATATATATATATATAATGGCAAGATAGACTTGTTCAATGCAAGGTTGCCTCAAACCTTTAATTTGTAAAAAAAATGCAATATCAGTGAAGCGCAATAAAACGTGGTATACTTGTATATAACTTGGTGAACTGATATCTGTGAATCTCATATAATTTTCAAATTAGATTAAATAATACAATAAGTAATATTTTGTGTATATTGTGTGCAATTGATATTGGGTGCTTTGGGTCCTAGCTGTGGATGTAGTCAATACACCAGTAAGCTGCATATTTGTTTGTTCTGCTGCAATGTGTTCCTGGGATTGTGTTTTATTTACAAGTGTTGGCAGGTATGCTCATTACCATACGTTATTTTTCTCTGTCACAAGAAGTTGAGGGCTCACAATTTAAAGCATATATTATTTATGGGTAAGGCAAGAAAATCAGAGGGAGAGAGTATATTGTTTGTAGCAGAAGAGACTATTTGGAGACGAAAGTAGACTAACACAATAGTTTCATATTTTATTTTACTTAATTATATGAAACCCCAGAAAAATTATTTCTTACTTTAGTTATGGTAAATTATTTTTTTACTTTTTTATTATGTAACATAATGTACCAGATTATCTTTTTTTCAAAATACATTTTATGAGGTAAGAAAAGATGTAGATAAAAATACAACTAAATAATAGTTATATTGATGCAAAATATTCCAGCTTGGAATAAATTTAGGACCACCAACTTCCTGTCTTCCTGAGTATACCAGCAATATATAAACTGAATATATTCAGTATACTATATCTGCTCAGAAATATGGGAAAATAAGAGTAGGCAATATGGTATAAATAATTTGCTTCTAGTATTGAGTGTCTAACTATTAAAGGGTCAGTATACACTCCCCCCCCCCTTTTTCTTTTGCATATGAAAAGACCCGTTACACAAACAGGAGCAAGCTGGAGTAGGTATCTAACGGTATTCTCCTAAAACTTTGGGGCTTGGTTAGGAGTCTGAAAATCAGAGCAATGTTATTTAAAAATAAGCAAAACTATACATTTAACAAAAACAACTTTATGGGCTATATAAATAGATCATCTACAAAACATTTATGTAAAGACAAAATGGGTGTATAATGTCCCTTTAAAGGCAGAGCAACGCAGTTCTAGAATTTGAAGACCGAATATGTGAATACAGATTTACTAAGTATATTGCTCAGTTTAACTGAATACCATAGTCTTAAAGGGACATAAACCCCCAATTTTTTTGTGAGTCAGATAGATCATACAATTTTAAACAACTTTCTAATTTACTTCTATTATCTAATGCTATTCATTCTCTTAGTGTCCTTTGTGGAAGAAGCAGTAATGCACTACTGGGAGCTAGCTGAAAGCCAATACCTTGAGGCATATATGTGTATCCACTAATCACAGCTTCTGAGCCTACCTAGGTATACTTTTCAACAAAGGATACAAAATGAACAAAACTAATTAAGTAATAGAAATAAATTGGAAAACTATTCAAAATTTCAGTCTATCTGTTTGAGGAAAGAGGGGTTTATTTATTAAATTGGGTTTATCTCCCTTTAATCTGTGAACAGATAGATGGGGCTAAACTATCCAATCAAAATTCCATAACATTGCTAGTAATCTTTGATACTCAAAAATGTACATCCATGTGTCATTTAGATGAGTAATGTGGTGTCTGCTAAGTGCCCATATAAAGGGGCAAGGAAGAACATGCTCATTTAAAAGCTAAAATCGAAAGTAAAACACTACTATATTTAACTGTTATTTTAAAGCACAAAGGTTGATACTCCAGTTAGTTCTTTTAATAATAGAATATCACCATAAATATTATCGGTGAACTCCAGTTATGTTATATATATATATATCCTAGGTTACACTATTATTTATTATATTTCAGCAGTAACCTCCAAACGATGTGGGTATATTTATCTTAGCAGTTGCCACCAACGTGTTATATACTTACACAACAATAATTCTAACTACAATTTAACATTTAGGGCGCAATCCGATAAAGATCGTAGTTTGCGGCACAAGCGAGGGAACCCCCGCCGCCGTAGTTTCAGCTCGCAACTCGTGCTATCCCATATATGGCGCCGTCAGAGGCTAAAGTGCCGTAAGTCTGACAAACCAGCGATGTCCAGAAATCTGCGTAAGTACAAATTTCTGGAGTCGCCAGTGACTTACGGCACTTTAGAAACTGCCAACGCCTACAAAACCTGACTAAAGTTATTAAATCACCCGTACTGTCTAACACGCCTCCCAAACATACCCCGCCGCCACCTAATAAAGTTATTAACCCCTAAACCGCCGCTCCCGGACCCCGCCGCCAGCTATATTAAATCTATAACCCCCTAATGTGAGCCCCTACCCCGCCGCCATCTACCTTACCTACACCCTAAAGTGAGCCCCTTACACCGCCGCCATCTACCTTACCTACCCCCTATAGTGAGCCCCTTACACCGCCGCCATCTACCTTACCTACCCCCTAAAGTGAGCCCCTACCCCGCCGCCATCTACCTTACCTACCCCCTAAAGTGAGCCCCTTACCCCGCCGCCATCTACCTTACCTACCCCCTAAAGTGAGCCCCTTACACCGCCGCCATCTACTTTACCTACTCCCTAAAGTTGTCCCCTACCCCACCGCAATCTACCTTACCTACCCATTAAAGTGAGCCCCTTACACCGCCGCCATCTACCTTACCTACCCCCTAAAGTGAGCCCCTATCCCGCCGCCATCTACCTTACCTACCCCCTAAAGGGAGCCCCTTACACCGCCGCCATCTACCTTACCTACCCCCTAAAGTGAGCCCCTTACACTGCCGCCATCTACCTTACCTACCCCCTAAAGTGAGCTCCTACCCCGCCGCCATCTATTTAAAAAATATTAACCCCTAATTTAATCCCCCTACACCGCTGCCACCTATATTAAACACATTAACCCCTAATCTAATCCCCCTACACCGCCGCCAGCTATATTAACTATATTAACCCTAATTATATTAGGGTTAATATAGTTAATATCGTTATTTTATTATATATATATATATATATATTAAGTATAATAACCCTATCTAACTCTAACATCCCTAACTAAATTCTTATTAAAATAAATCTTATTAATATTATTAATTAAAATATTCCTATTTAAATCTAAATACTTACCTATAAAATAAACCCTAAGATAGCTACAATGTAATTAATAATTACATTGTAGCTATTTTAGAGTTTATATTTATTGTATAGGTAACTTGGTATTTATTTTAACTAAGTACAATAGCTATTAAATAGTTAATAACTATTTAATAGCTACCTAGTTAAAATAATTACCAATTTACCTGTAAAATAAATCCTAACCTAAGTTACAAATACACCTACACTATCAATAAATTAAATAAACTACAAATATCTAAACTAAAATACAATTAAATAAACTAAACTAAATTACAAAAACAAACACTAAATTACAAAAAATAAAAAAGATTACAAGATTTTTAAGCTAATTACACCTATTCTAAGCCCCCTAATAAAATAATAAAGCCCCCTAAAATAAAAAAAATTCCCTACCCTATTCTAAATTAAAAAAGTTAACAGCTCTTTTATCTTACCATTCCTTAAAAGGGCCTTTTGTGGGGCATGCCCCAAAGAAAACAGCTCTTTTGTCTGTAAAAAACCCCACAATACCACTTCTCAACATTACAACCCACCACCGAAACCCCCTTAAACAAAACTAACACTACCCCCCTGAAGATCTCCCTACCTTGTATTCACCCAGCCGGGCAGAACTCTTCATCCGATCCAGGCGATGTCTTCAATCAAGCGGCAGAGAAGTCTTCTTCTATCCGGCGATGTCTTCAATCAAGCGGCAAAGAAGTCTTCTTCCATCCGGGCGATGTCTTCAATCAAGCGGCAAAGAAGATTCTTCCATCCGGGCGATGTCTTCAAGCAAGCGGCAGAGAAGTCTTCTTCCATCCGGCGATGTCTTCAAGCAAAGCGGCATCTTCAATCTTCTTTCTTCGCTCCTCCGCCGCGGAGCATCCATCCGGCACGAAGACTGAACGAGGAATGAGGTACCTTTTTAAATGACGTCATCCAAGATGGCGTCCGTCGAATTCCGATTGGCTGATAGGATTCTATCAGCCAATCGGAATTAAGGTAGAAAAATCTGATTGGCTGATTGAATCAGCCAATCAGATTCAGGTTCAATCCGATTGGCTTGCTTGAAGACATCGCCCGGATGGAAGAAGACTTCTTTGCCGCTTGATTGAAGACATCGCCCGGCTGGGTGAATACAAGGTAGGGAGATATTCAGGGGGGTAGTGTTAGGTTTATTTAAGGGGGGTTTGGGTTAGATTAGGGGTATGTGGGTGGTGGGTTGTAATGTTGGGGGGTGGTATTGTGTTTTTTTTTACAGGCAAAAGAGCTGTTTTCTTTGGGGCATGCCCCGCAAAAGGCCCTTTTAAGGGCTGGTAAGGTAAAAGAGCTTTGAACTTTTTTAATTTAGAATAGGGTAGGGAAATTTTTTTATTTTGGGGGGCTTTATTATTTTATTAGGGGGCTTAGAATAGGTGTAATTAGCTTAAAAATCTTGTAATCTTTTTTTATTTTTTGTAATTTAGTGTTTGTTTTTTTTGTAATTTAGTTTATTTAATTTTAGTTTAGATATTTGTAGTTTATTTAATTTATTGATAGTGTATGTGTATTTGTAACTTAGGTTAGGATTTATTTTACAGGTAAATTGGTAATTATTTTAACTTGGTAGCTATTAAATAGTTATTAACTATTTAATAGCTATTGTACTTAGTTAAAATAAATACCAAGTTACCTATACAATAAATATAAACTCTAAAATAGCTACAATGTAATTATTAATTACATTGTAGCTATCTTAGGGTTTATTTTATAGGTAAGTATTTAGATTTAAATAGGAATATTTTAATTAATAATATTAATATTAATTCGATTTATTTTAATAAGAATTTAGTTAGGGATGTTAGAGCTAGATAGGGTTATTATACTTAATATATATATATAATATAATAACGATATTAACTATATTAACCCTAATATAATTAGGGTTAATATAGTTAATATATATAATATAATAACTATATTAACCCTAATATAATTAGGGTTAATATAGCTGGCGGCGGTGTAGGGGGATTAGATTAAAGGTTAATGTATTTAATATAGGTGGCGGCAGTGTAGGGGGATTAAATTAGGGGTTAATATTTTTAAAATAGATAGCGGCGGGGTAGGAGCTCACTCTAGGGGGTAGGTAAGGTAGATGGCGGCGGTGTAAGGGGCTCACTTTAGTGGGTAGGTAAGGTAGATGGTGGCGGTGTAAGGGGCTCACTTTAGGGGGTAGGTAAGGTAGATGGCGGCGGTGTAAGGGGCTCACTTTAGGGGGTAGGTAAGGTAGATTGCGGCGGTGTAAGGGGCTCACTTTAGGGGGTAGGTAAGGTAGATGGCGGCGGTGTAAGGGGCTCACTTTCGGGGGTAGCTAAGGTAGATGGCGGCGGTGTAAGGGGCTCACATTAGGGGGTATGTAATGTAGCTGGCGACGGTGTAGGGGGATCACATTAGGGAGTTATACTTTTATTGTAGTTGGCGGCGGGGTCCTGGAGCGGCGGTTTAGGGTTAAGCACTTTATTAGGTATTGCGGCGGGGGATCGGGGTTGACAGGTAGATAGTCATTGCGCATGCGTTAGGTGTTAGGTTTTATTTAGCAGATTGCGCTTGACAGGTAGATAGACATTGCGCATGCGTTAGGTGTTAGGTTTATTTTGCAGGTAGTTAAGGGAGTTATGGGGCTCCAATAGACAGCGTAAGGCTTACTACGGCTGCATTTTGTGGCGAGGTGAAAATGGAGTAAGATTTCTCCATTTTCGCCACGTAAGTCCTTACGCTGTATATTGGATACCAAACTGCGCTGGTTTGGTATACCTGCCTATGGCCCAAAAAACTACGGCCGAAGGCAGAAATATACGAGCGTAACTTCTAGGTTACGCCGTATATAGGATACCAAACCAGCGCAAAATTCGGCGTCACCGACTTTTGCGGGCGACGCTGCATATCGGATCGGGCCCTTAATCCTTAGTTCTGATCAGTTAGCTTTATAGCCACGTTGAATATATTTATGTAAAAACTAGATTATGAATCAATTATACACGTTTATGCTGTTCCAATTTTCTACACAAAGCAAACCATAAAATATATTTCTACAAATTAACCTTAGCTCCAAATGAATCCCCTATTAAAATATCACAGATGAGTATACCAGAACAATCTATAATTAGCCAGCAACTCTGATTCAATACGTCTAATGGAATTTCCGGGGAAATAAAATGTACTCTTTTCGACCCAATATAACCTAATATACTTCACTTAAACCCAGAGATTGTTACACAATACTACCAATTCAACATATGCCAATTAATCTAGCATGAAATTACTTCTTATTTAGCCACAATAAAACAAATTCTAAAATATATCACAACTGCAATTAATTTATGACATAAAATTTTATAAATCCTTTCTTAATAATAATATTTAACAGCAGTACACTTACTACCCTTGTTTAATCAATATTACATATAAGAATAAGATAACTTTTAACTCACAGCTGCAGCAATACTATGCTATAAAGAATTTATTTGCTAAAATCTATTACAAATATAAAATAACCATTAATACATTGCCAACAAACCAGTATGAGAATTCAGCTTATCCAGATAAATTATTTTCACCGTCATATAAGAGAGGATGCACAAGTCTGGAAGTAACTGTTAGGCCCAATTTTGTCTTACAAATCTCTGTTTATTTCCAAGGCAGCAGTTTACGTCAGTAAGTCAAGTTGAGCAGGATCAACCAGCATTGACCATTGTACTTCCTGTGCAAGCGTTTTTATCTCTCTGATAATACCCACCTCTTTTCTAATCACCCAGTGAAATTTGGGAACACCCTTAATCAGAGCTTGTCTCTCATTGGCCCTTGGAAATGCATATCTCTTAACAGCCAACCCTTCTGGCTGCAATACTAGTTTTAGCCCATCGGGTGCAGCAGACATAGAAATGCAGTTTCATTATCAAATACTGCTACAGGAAATACATATATTTTAAAGTGTTCATTTAATACACTTGTATTACCTTGCTCAATAATACTACTGAAGATGCACAATTCAAGACCACACATGGCATACTTATCAATTCTATAGTAATTAATTTTATAGACATATTTATTTGATTCCATTTTAACATAAATATATCCCACATTTAATACATCTCTATATATCATACGTACCTGCAATAGAATTCTGTAGCAATTTAATCCTGACAGATATATATGAGCATTATAATTATTGATCACTCATTATTAATATTTCATTTCCCCATAACACACTTCTTAATAATTAAAAGTATGGACTCCTATCTCTGATACATTAACAGGGAAACTTATCTAGTTTGTATCCATTTCCTCTTAGTGGTTTATTCGGTTCCTGGAAAAACAAAGATGTATTATTATTATAAATATACAGTCATATGTTCATTTAATTCATTATATAAACCTGAGGCACATTTGCCAGATCCATATACATCTTGGTACATTCCCCATAATCTGAGTATTTTAATTATATGACTTAAAAATATCAGTCATTTCATATGAGTTTTTAAGTCACAGTATTACCACAGGCCTGTATATGTCTTGCTAGACAAGCATATGCGTATTGGACCTTCAAAGGAATTCTCTCTTGCATATCATACAAGTGCTAATTACTTACTTGCCTGTAATGCTGGTGCTTCAAAGGTCAGTTTTAGACTTTACGTCTGTCTTCATAGGGGGTCTGTGGTGATCTGATAGGAAATCTTATTACCCATATGAGGCAGGAAGTCCTTAAATGCAATTCCTTTGAGTTTGGGACAAACGTTGGCTCTCTGGGACATGTCAGGTTTGTAATGTCTTTGACAACAAGAAGGGGGGTCGATACCACCAATTTCAGCGTTGTTTACAATGCTGTATCATACAGTAATAAATCTGATACCAATAGCTTCCTATATGAATGAATTAATCAATATGATATCTGTGCACATAGCTTCCAATGATATCTCAGCTTTTACATGACACTCCATGGTAGAGTGCAATAGTGTATGATTGGCATCAAGACAGTGATGAGAAATGGTTCAGAAGTGAAGGTATTAAAGAATTATTTTTGTCTTCAATAAACACGGTGTACTGGTTTCATACTGCTATTCATAATCCATTTTGGGGGGGTTAGAAGAATATGTTTAACGTGAACAAAATGTAAGACAGGAAGTTGTGAAAGTAAAAAAGGAACTTTTGTAATGCATTGTTTCATTTTGAAATGGCTTTATACTGCTAAAAACTACTGTTCGGCAGTGAGTGGTTGAAGGATGAAGCCTATGTTATTGTTTGTTTATTGAAAATCATGTAGATCTTGTTTAACATATTGTCAATTCTCTTCAACTCTGTGTAAACTGCACAATTCTTTAATTTTATTGTTAGAGGCTGAAGGGTTAGCAAAACCAAATAAAAAAACATCCTCATCAACAAAGTGCTCATTTGTTTTTATAGAGACATTCTAATGTAAAAATTACATGCTCCAATTGCAGCTTCCAAGTGGGACATGGATTGCAATGGGGAAACGAGTGGGAACATAGATTGTAATGGGAAAATGGGTCATGGAAGTGCTGATCCTGATTGGCTGAACACCTGTGTCCTGCTCGGAAGCTGCAAGGCTTGCGGCTGAGTGGGACTTTACTTAAATGTTTAACCACTTTACAACATAAGCTCAAGTCACCAATACCCCCCTCTCTGTGCAAATTTTACAAGCCTCTTTCACTTTATATGTTTAATTTGCTGGTCATACTGGACACTTTCTAGTGTACAAAGCACTGCAAACTTGTCAGCTGAAGAGAGGGGTGAGGTTGTGAATAGGTTACCAATGCAAATGGGACAGCACTATTTACACATGTTAAATATTTTGGTTTTGCATGTAAAAAGGTTTGGTTAAAACTGTCACTTTTGAAATTTACAGAAGTACATATTTGTGCAATACTGGCCTGTGGGATAGAAGTGGCTGATAAGCAAAATTCCCACAGCGCTGTTAGTGCCACCCCCCCCCCCCCCAAAGAAAAATAAATCTGTCTCAGTACAAATTTCTCTATTTTACAATAAAAAAAAAATAGTAATACATTTTAAAAGCCCTCTTTGAGATGTAACAAAATGAATGTAATATTCATCTATTTTTGTCTCTAAAGTGAGTATAAATAAATAGTTAATTTACTTCATATAATGATCCAGTTGATACACAGAGAAGAGCAGAGGTGCACACAGGCTCAGCATTAAAGGAACATGAAACCCACATTTTTACTTTCATGATTTAGGTAGAACATACAATTTTAAACAATTTTCCAGTTTACTTCTATTATCAGATTAGCTTCATTCTCTTGATATATCGTTTGTTGAAGGAGCAACAATGCACTACTGGTTTCTAACTGAACACATGGGTGAGCCAATGACAATCAGTGTGTATACTAGATTATCTTTCATCAAAGATAAGAGAAGGAAGCAAATTAAATTAATAGAAGTAAATTGGAAAGTTGTTTAAAATTGTATGATCTGTCTAGACCATGAAAGAAAACATTTGGATTTTGTATCCCTTTAACGTCTAAATGAATGTGTCTTGTCTCTCATGCTCAAGTAGCTCAAGTTAGATTTTCTTTTTGGAAGTATCTTACTAAGGCTATGTACTAGAAATTAATGTGGCACTGCTGTTTTATTTTTGATACGTTTGTAACACAAGTACAGTAATGTATATGTATAGATTGGGGGTTCAGATCAATATTTCAGAAGCCTTAAGGGTCCCATGCAATTTTTAAATTATTATTATTATATTTTATTTGTATAGCACCACAAAATTCTATAACACTGGGTACAAAAGTAGGTATGGAGCGGTAGGGAGACAGACAGGCATGGAGAGGTAGAGAGACAGACTGGTATAGAAAGGTTGAGAGACAGACAGACAGGTATAGAGAGGTTGAGAGGCAGACGTGTATAGAGAGGTTGAGAGGCAGACGGGTATAGAGAGGTTGAGAGGCAGACGGGTATAGATAGGTTGAGAGGCAGACGGGTATAGAGAGGTTGAGAGGCAGACGGGTATAGAGAGGTTGAGAGGCAGACGGGTATGGAGAGGTTGAGAGGCAGACGGGTATGGAGAGGTTGAGAGGCAGGCGGGTATGGAGAGGTTGAGAGGCAGGCGGGTATGGAGAGGTTGAGAGGCAGGCGGGTATGGAGAGGTTGAGAGGCAGGCGGGTATGGTGAGGTTGAGAGGCAGTCGGGTATGGAGAGGTTGAGAGGCAGGCGGGTATGGAGAGGTTGAGAGGCAGGCGGGTATGGAGAGGTTGAGAGGCAGGCGGGTATGGAGAGGTTGAGAGGCAGGCGGGTATGGAGAGGTTGAGAGGCAGGCGGGTATGGAGAGGTTGAGAGGCAGACGGGTATGGAGAGGTTGAGAGGCAGACGGGTATGGAGAGGTTGAGAGGCAGACGGGTATGGAGAGGTTGAGAGGCAGACGGGGACGGAGAGTTCGCGAGACTAATACAGAGGGAGAGATAGAGCAGCTCTCTGTTGTGCCATGAGCAGAAAACACTGCTGCTCCTAGTTTAGCCTCAGTTTATTTACGGGTGACAGACTCTCTGTGTGACTGTATCCCTGACTGTTTGACACCTGAGCTCATGACCTGCTTGCTTTCCAAAGTGATTACCTGCTTGCCACCCCGAGACCTATTAGGAAATCATGCCTTGATAGCACATCCAGGCCGCTAACCACCAGTTGTCTGTCACTATAGTATTACAATATTACTGGCTGGGAGTCACTGGTCTAAAGTTATCTTTGTATCCAAGCTGCTAGGTGCAGTGAAAATGTAAAAGTCCAGCTTAATTATTCTGAAGAAAATGTATTGTTTCTCTTGCAAGATGTATCGAGTCCACGGATTCATCCATACTTGTGGGATATTCTCCTTCCTAACAGGAAGTGGCAAAGAAAGCACCCACAGCAGAGCTGTCTATATAGCTCCTCCCTTAGCTCCACCCCCAGTCATTCTCTTTGCCTGCTAACTGCTGGGAAGGGTAAAGTGAGTGTGGTGAGAAAATTTTTAGTTTTTATTTTCTCAAGCAAAAGTTTGTTATTTTAAATGGTACCGGTGTGTACTATTTACTCTCTGGCAGAAAAGGGATGAAGATTTCTGCAAGGAGCATGATGATCTTAGCACTTTGTAACTAAGATCCACTGCTGTTCCCACAGAGGCTGAGGAGTACAGGAAAACTTCAGTTGTGGGAACGGTTTGCATGCTAAGTCAATTTTTTTCTAGACAGACTGTGATAATTCTAGAAAAGGCTGACAAATATCCCCATGAGGGAAGGGTAAGCTGTATCCAGGCACTTAATAGAGAATCCCAGCTTGCATAAAGGGCTCATTTGTTACTGGTGGCACTTATGGGGAAAAACTTTTTTTATTGAAAACTTAATGGTTTTTTGAGGGACTTTAAGGGGTCATTGTGGCTTATTTAAGGGTTATTAACCCACATGGCTAGTTTAGAAACACTTTGGTGTGTTTATTTTAGGCCCCACTAACATCGAGTGAGGTGGGAGGGGCCTATTTTCACGCCTCAGTTGCGCAGTTTCTTTTACTCTGAAGACATCCAGCTGCTTCTCCAGAGGGTCCTGCTGTGTTTGAGGGCCTAAAAGAAGTTTTTTCCCCACAAATCTATCCTAAAGGGCAGGTAGACGCCACAGCAGAGCTGTGGCAAGGTGCTGAACGTTTTTATACCGGTTTTTGACGTTTTGTCAATACCGTTTTTTCCTAAGTATTATTTACTTTAAATAAAGTGTTTTCCAAGGTTGCTTGTTTCGTTACTAGCCTGTTTAACATGTCTGACACCAAGGAAAATCCTTGTTCAATGTGTTTAGAAGCCATTGTGGAACCCCCTCTTAGAATGTGTCCCACTTGCACTGATATGTCTATAAATTATAAAGAGCATATTATAGCACGTAAAAATATAGCAATAGATGATTCTCAGACAGAAGGAATTGAGGGTTTGCCATCTAGCTCTCCCCAAGTGTCACAAGCAGTAACGCCCGCACAAGTGACGCCAAGTACCTCTAATGCGTCGACTTCATTTACTTTACAAGACATGGCCACAGTTATGAATACAACCCTCACAGCGGTTTTATCTAAACTGCCTGGTTTACAAGGAAAGCGTGACAGCTCTGGGTTAAGAACAACTGCTGAGCCTTCTGACTCTTTAGTAGCCGTATCTGATATACCCTCACAATGTTCTGAAGTAGGGGTAAGGGATTTGCTATCTGAGGGAGAGTTTTCTGATTCAGGACAGAAGCTCCCTCAGACAGATTCTGATATGACGGCCTTTAAATTTAAGCTTGAACACCTCCGCTTGTTGCTCAAGGAGGTATTAGCGACTCTGGATGACCCTATAGTGGTCCCATAGAAATTGTGTAAAATGGACAAATACTTAGAGGTTCCTGTTTACACTGATGTTTTTCCAGTCCCTAAGAGGATTATGAATATTGTTACTAAGGAGTGGGATAGACCAGGTATACCGTTCGCTCCCCCTCCTGTTTTTAAGAAAATGTTTCCCATATCTGACACCATGCGGGACTCGTGGCAGACGGTTCCTAAGGTGGAGGGAGCTGTTTCTACACTCGTGCTTTCAAAGATCCTATGGATAAAAAATTAGAGGGTCTCCTAAAGAAAATTTTTGTTCATCAAGGTTTTCTTTTCCAACCTATTGCGTGCATTGTTCCTGTAACTACTGCAGCTGCTTTCTGGTTCGAGGCTCTAGAAGAGGCTCTTCAGATGGATTAGAGGATATGCATTAGAGGATATTATGGATAGAATTAAGGCCCTTAAATTGGCTAATTCTTTCATTACAGATGCCGCTTTTCAACTGGCTAAATTAGCGGCAAAGAATTCAGGCTTTGCCATTTTAGCACGCAAGGCGTTATGGCTTAAGTCCTGGTCTGCTGATGTGTCATCAAAATCTAATGTTTTGAACATCCCTTTCAAAGGAAAGACCCTATTCGGGCCTGAACTGAAAGAGATTATTTTAGACATCACTGGAGGGAAAGCCCATGCCCTTCCTCAGGATAAAACAAACAAAATGAGGACCAAACAAAATAATTTTCGTTCCTTTCGGAACTTCAAGGGTGGTCCCGCTTCAGCTTCCCCTGCTGCAAAGCAAGAGGGGAATTTTGCCCAATCCAAGTCAGTCTGGAGACCTAACCAGGCTTGGAACAAGGGTAAACAGGCCAAGAAGCCTGCAGCTGCCTCCAAGACAGCATGAAGGGGTAGCCCCCGATCCGGGACTGGATCTAGTAGGGGCAGACTCTCTTCCCTCAGGCTTGGTTAAGAGATGTTCACGATTCCTGGGCTTTAGAAATTGTGTCCCAGGGATATCTTCTGGACTTCAAAGACTCCCCCCCAAGGGGGAGATTTCACGTTTCTCAATTGTCTGCAAACCAGACAAAGAGAGAGGTGTTCTTATGCTGTGTAGAAGACCTACATACCATGGGAGTGATCCGCCCAGTTCCAAAAGCAGAACAAGGGCTAGGGTTTTACTCAAACCTGTTTGTGGTTCCCAAAAAAGAGGGAACTTTCAGACCAATCTTGGATCTCAAAATTCTAAACAAGTTCCTCAAAGTACCATCATTCAAGATGGAGACTAATCGGACTATTCTACCTCTGATCCAGGAGGGTCAATATATGACTACCGTGGACTTAAAGGATGCGTATTTACACATCCCTATTCACAGAGATCATCATCAATTCCTCAGATTCGCCTTTCTGGACAGGCATTACCAGTTTGTGGCCCTTCCCTTCGGGTTGGCCACGGCTCCCAGAATTTTCACAAAGGTGCTAGGGTCCCTGTTGGCGGTTCTAAGACCGCGGGGCATAGCAGTGGCGCCTTATCTAGACGACATCTTAATTCAGGCGTCGACTTTCCAGCTAACCAAGTCTCACACGGACATCGTGTTGGCTTTTCTGAGATCTCACGGGTGGAAGGTGAACATACAAAAGAGTTCTCTCTTCCCTCTCACAAGAGTTTCCTTCCTAGGGACTCTGATAGACTCGGTAGAAATGAAAATATTTCTGACGGAGGTCAGAAAATCAAAACTCTTAACCACTTGCCGAGCTCTTCATTCCATTCCTCGGCCATCAGTGGCTCAGTGTATGGAGGTAATCTGACTCATGGTAGCGGCAATGGACATAGTTCCTTTTGCCCGCCTACACCTCAGACCACTGCAACTATGCATGCTCAAACAGTAGAATGGGGATTATGCAGATTTATCTCCTCAAATACATCTGGATCAGGCTTATGGTCTCGGGAGGAAACTCTCCTCCCGAAAAAACATTGTTTTTTGTACATGATTATTTGGGATTCACCATTATATCTGTTGTTACATGTCATAATTCTCTGGTTGGAATCCATTTCTTATCTTATCTTGGGTACCGTTAAGTCACTATGATTTCCTGATAATGGTTAGTTCACTAAGTTCTACCGTGGGTAGGATTTATAGCTTGACGAAAGTCAACTCCCTATTTCATAATGAATTGAGATTATGAACAATTACATATTTATGAATACACACATATTAGCCAGTTGTGATCTAAAGTAGCCGCTAAATAACAGATATTGTTCTAGAGGGTGAGGATTTCTTACAGCTAATGTGAATGTGATATATTGTGTGTTGTGTGCTGGTACTGTGGATGTATCTCCTCAAGTGATGGGTAGGCATCTTGAGTGTCTTTAATTGTGAAGGACTAAAATATTATTGTGTGTCATACTACTGGTAATGGTGAATGTGACTATAGGTAAATGTTGGTTCTATTTATGTGATAGGGTGTCAACTTTCCATTCTGTCTAATGTTCGGGAATGTTAGATTAATTCGTGAGTGGTGAAAATTAATAATAAATGTGCCCAATTATTTAAAACACTAAACAACTTATACGTGAAAGGAAACATAATCATGTGTTGGTGACGTTAGTGGTGAATTGGTGTGACAGTGTGGGGTTGTTTATGTTAGTTGTTGAACAACAACTCAATCTTTATTCATAGTCCAATTTTGTGACTTGTTCTGGGATCTATATTTTGTGAAGTATCCTCGATTAAAATTCAGATCTTGCTGAAATTTTAGTGAAATGGTTAAGTGACCTGTCATTGTTGGCCATTTGTTAATATAAAGTTCTCTGCTTATGGGGTGTGTTGTGATCCCCTTATCCACTAAGTGCTTTTCTGTGTGTGTATTGATATGTATTGATATTACTTCCCTTTTCCTGTTCTTTGTTAGTGTATCTCGTGATTGGCATTTCTGGAGAGATTAGAGGAAGATATGGTAACTGTTCTGTTCATTCATTCCATTAGGATATACTGTATTTAACAAGTAAATCCACCTACTCTCTGCCCGGAGGAGAGCTGTTTCCAAGTCACCTCCTCTGATACCTAGGGAGACTTTTTCTATCCCCCAGCACTCAAGTTCCTCTTTATTGGAGTTGTGCTTTTTGAGGAAATGTAGAGCTACACTGGTAAGTGTTTTCCCCTTTTCCTGATCTTTGGCTGCATTATGGATATTCCTCAGATGCTCCATTAATCTTGTTCTGAGCTTACGAGTCGTCATTCCAACATATAATAATTTACATCTACACCTTAGAATGTAAATTACCCCTTCTGTGTTACAGCTGATGTATCTTTTAATCGGATGTGTTGTTCCAAATCTATCTTTGATATTGGAGGTTTTAACAATGTGATGACATGTGCTACAATTGCCACACTGGAATGATCCTGGATTGAATGCAGATTTGGTCCTTTTCATATTGAAATGGCTGCTACTGACCATGTCTTTTAAATTTTTGACACGTCTGTATCCTATAGTTGGTCTCTCTCCTAATTTGCGTTTCAGGACAGGATCCGTCATAAGTATATTCCAATGTTTTTTGATAATATTGATCACCTCAGGCGTTTGGCTGTTGTGTGTGAGGATTAGTCGTGGAGTATTTGCATTGGTTTTCACTTTTTTTCTTAGTAGTTGGTCTCTGTTGGTTTGTAAAGCTCTATATTTCGCTCTTTTTATTCTTCTTTTGCTGTAGCCACGATCCAATAATCTTTCCTCCAATTCTTGAGCTCTGATATTGAATGTTTCTTTGTCCGTGCAGTTTCTCCTTATTCTAAGGAATTCACCTGTTGGTAGACCCCTAATTGTTCCCGGTGCATGGGCACTGGTACTGTATAATAGGCTGTTTGTGGCTGTCTTTTTCCTGTACAGGTCAGTTTTAATATCTCCTTGCTCATCCTTATAAATGGTTATATCTAAAAAGTTGATTGCACTTTTACTTGCCTCATGAGTTAGTTTTATGTTCAGATTGTTGTTATTCAAGATGTTCAAGAATTCTAATAGTAACTCATGTGTTCCTTCCCAGATGAAGATGATATCGTCTATGTATCTTAGCCAAATGGGGACCATGTCAGTGTATTTTCTGTTGGCATCTGTGAATACGTGTTCAGCCTCCCACCACCCAAGAAAGAGATTGGCATAAGTGGGGGCACATGCTGTCCCCATGGCCGTTCCTCTGGTTTGCAAATAGAATTTATTGTCGAATATGAAGAAGTTGTAGTTTAGTATGAATCCTAACAGCTGAATTATAAAGCTGTCATGTTCCTTGTCTTCTTCAGAACATCTTTCTAGGAAATATTCCACTGCCTTGATTCCATCCCTGTGGTCTATTGATGTATAAAGGGATTCCACATCTGTTGTGACAAGCCACGTCTCCTTGTTCAAATTTATGCCTTCGAGTCTTTGGAGTATCTGTGTTGTATCTCGTATGTAAGATGGTAACTCCTGGACAAAGTTTCGCAACCTATAGTCTACATATTGACTAGCCCTTTCCGTCAGGCAGCCCATCCCAGAGACGATGGGTCTTCCTGGCGGATTCTCCTGATCTTTGTGGACCTTGGGTATTATATAGAAGGTTGCAATTTTCGGATTAGGTACCGTAAGGAATTTCCTTTCTTTATCAGAGATTGTTCCTCTCTGAAAAGCCTGATTAATCATATTATCATATATTTTTTGATATCCGATTGTCGGATTCAATAGTAGTTTCGTGTAGCAGCTCTGATTTCTGAGTTGTTTGTGTACTTCTTTAAGGTACATTTCTAAGGGCCAGATTACGATGTTTCCTCCTTTATCAGCATTGCGTATCACGATTTCTTCTCTTTGCCTCAGATCTTGTAGTGCCTGTCTCTCCTTGAATGTTAGATTTTTACATGTTGGCGTTATTGGCAAGGCCGTAATGTCATTACAGACCATCTCGTTAAATACATCTAGCTGAGGGGTATTGACATTTCTTGGCATAAAAGTAGACTTGTTTTTAATATTTTTCCTCCATAAGTTCGATGTCTGGAGATCTGACTCTTCCAGCAAGTTTTCCATGTTATTGATACATTCCAGTTCATCTGCATTCCATTCCAGATCATTTTCTGTATTGGAGAAGAATTTGTTGAGAGCTAGTTTGCGTATATACAGTTGTACATCCTTGATGGTTTCGAATTTGTCTATGTTAGTTGTGGGGCAGAATGACAGGCCCTTCGATAATACTGATATATGATCTTTGGTTAAGGGTATTTGTGACAGATTTATTACGTTTAGTGATTTAATCGAATCTGGGAGAAGGGGCTCGGAGCCCTCCTTGGTTGTCTCCAGTTGCTCTGCTGCTCCGTTTGATTCCGATTCCGGTTTCTTGCGGGCTTTTTGTTTTTGGCCTCTCCCTCTGCGGGTCCTTCGTCTTTTCCATTTGAGTCTAAAAAATCTTTCCGTTTATTCCGGCTGGAGGCTCTTGATGTAAAGATGGTAGGAGTGGTGTTGGTTGAATTACCATCTGTAGAGCTTCCTTCTTCTCCATCTGTGTCCGATATGTCGCTTTGCACTATTGTCACTTTCGGATGTCTTGTTGGATTTCTGAAGAAGCCTCTATTCCTCCATTTATAAACTCTATTGTTAGTGTAGTCTTGTATGTCTCTATTCAGCTTTCCTTGTTTGGTGGATTTTAGTTCATCTTCATACTTATCTAGTTCTTTTTGATAAGTTTTATACAGTCTGTCAAAGTCAGGGTTTAGTTCGTATTTTTTTAAAGCGTCATTGTATTCTTTAATTTTAGTTTCTAATAAATCATATTCAGCCTTATCATGTTTTATCAGAATTTTCATCAGTTTTGCTGAACATTCGGAGAGCGCTTCCTCCCATTCTAGCGCATGTGTTTGGTCCCTGAATTCAAAGGCTGGAAAGAGCTGTATACGTAGCCCTCTTGGTATAAGTTTCTTTTCCAGATATTTATCGAAAAAATGTTTGTTCCACCAAACTCTATCTTGCTTCAACATGGTTTTGTGAGCATCTTTTAACAATCCATCTAAAGTGTTAGGTATTGGACTACTACCCTGATTCGAACCCTCTTCGAAAATTTCATTTAAATCTGCCACTCTTTTAGTGTGTCGTGCCTGCCTATCTCTGTCCCAAGTGGATTCCATATTGATAAACTCGCCTGTGTGCTCAATTGTAGAGAAACTCTGGAATCACCAGAGTATTAGACTTATTCTAAACTACAGAGGTTTACAATGGCACTACTGTGGCAATCCCCACAGATATTCGGTCAGTTAACGTCCTACTTGTTGCGTTTTATTCTGCCTCAAGTGGAGTGAATTCTATGTACCAACTGTGGGTTGGTGCTCAGCATTAATAGGAACTATAGCAAAAAGGAAGTGGATAGAGATCCACTGACAGAATGCAGGTAGCACTCTATGCCTAGGCTGAAAGGCGTACGATCCGGATATAGTTAAAACATAACTTTTATTAATAAATTGGTTAAAATACGCACGAACATACAAACATTTATTAAAATAACCACTCTGTTGTAATATTCTATATAAAGGTGATGGCTATATACTACTAATGTAGGCCTAAGGTATCTGATGCCATCACCTATAGAAATATAATAATGTAAATTTAGTAAATTGGGGGACTCCTACTGGTCACCTAAAATCAAGTAGGTATGGTATACGGGGACAGAGTTTGTCTACTAGTGTTACGTATATCAAATATATATTATTGTGATAGTGCTCAGTCTGAACTCAATTCCCCAACATGTATATGCCTGTTAGTAATATGGTATACACACTATCTTACACAGTGGGTCTTACAGAAAAACCAATACTTAGTATTGTAGTAGATTAAATATTCCTAACTGGTAATTCTGTGAGTTTAGGATGCCCTGGTATCAGACATCTTAAGTGAATGAGTATATGTATTGGCACCTGTACCATTCAGTAAAGATTAGATATTATGATTCACTGTGAATTGTCGTGTGTGTTTTGATTGTATTAGCTTCCTAAGTGAATACATTCAATAGGTGACCATTTGGTTCATTTTGAATGGATAAAAAACATTGTTCCAGTTGGTAGGAGTTGTCAAGGTTAGATTAATTCAATATCTGTGGTGTTGTGTGAGTGAGAGAATCTGGAAAAATTGTATTTCAGTTGTACCTTCTAAATAAACGGTACTTAGTAATATGGAGTCTCATCACTTGCCAGAATTGCAATATAAGTCTGTGTTGCACATAGTTGATTCTGCTTAATACCCACTTTTTTCGATCATATAATGTATTCCTGTTTATGTACACAGGTTATAGGTTTGAATCTTTATTACACAGGGTTAATTCTGTTTGACATTCACTTAGATTCCTCGATCATATCATATTTTCCTGTTTATGAACACAGATTATAGGTTTTATATCAATGAGTTCAATCCACTAACTGGGTTGGTACTGACATGGGAGAAGTCCCTGTAATCTATGTGCGCCGGTTATAGATTTTATATCAATAGATCATATATGTTAATTTTGTAAGATACCTATATAGGAGAATCCCTTATATTCTAGTCGTTCTCAGAGACACGGAACTACTGGTGTGCTTTATTTTGTGTAATCACAATATCTGTCAGTATCAATCTGTCAGTCTCTGTAGTTAAAGCGCTACAACTTTATGATACGTTTAATACTTAAATATTCACCTATTGCCATCTATAATCCAAATTCTAAGTAGTGAGATATAATTGCTTACAATATTGTCATAAACCTCTTAGTAGAAACTTATATCTATATTGCTTATGAGTCAACTACGGTTTAGGATTACTTGAGTTCAACTATGTGGTTAGATAGATTCACTTTAAAGAGCGTCGGTATATCTAAATGGGTATAGCAGATATTTAACGGTATTCTATCAGGTAAGTATAATATAGAATACCGTTCTGTGTAACTGAGAGATTAGTAGTTCTCCCCTTAAATAGAATATTGTATCCTGGTACTAACACAATGTTAAATTCCAGTACTTTAGGAATGCTACGTTGACTAATAATATCGTTTCTTTGTAATATTTTGTACTTAGTTATATATCTCTTTAGGTATATTATAGATTGTCACGTCTCTCTGCCTAGCTAGACAATGTGATACCGCTGATTGCAGTTCAGCGTTATGAGTAGCAGGCTGTAGTGACCGCTGATTGCGGTTCAGCGTTATGAGTAGCAGGCTGTAGTGACCGAGTAATTTCACGAGTTACCCCAGCGTGATATATTAAACTAATACATCTAGAATTTTGGTTATCAGTTAGTTTACTAAATTTTAACAGAGTGGTTCTAAAAGAGCGTCTTACTGCTGACGCGTTTCGCCCAAACTGGGCTTTTTCAAAGGCAGCGAGCCCCCGACAGTGACCTTATTTAAGGCGCCGTAAACCGGAAGTTCCGCCCTCTCGTAGAATCTATTGGTTATCCACTTGTCCATCATAAGGGTTCCATCGTTAAGGTGGTATATACCACTGTTAGTGACGGTGAGGAATTCTCACCGATCATGTACAGTTATTTATGTTCAATGTATATTCAATTCTTTCTCAACTCTATACTTTTAAAAGTTTCCTAATTATGCTTTATATGCATTATTATATATAGGCTTTTTTCTAGTAATCAATCCTTGATTCTTGCTGATGTGTTTCTTGCTGATTTTGTTATGGCATCTGTGATGTGTTTGGAACAATAATGCTGATCATAACCTTATTCTATCTGGTGCTGTTAGTAACCTAAGGGGTTCTGATCTGAGGTATATGTATGCCACAAGATTTAAAATTCCATGAGGTTGGGATTATGTACAGTGGTGATGAGAAGCTATACATATTGTTTTAATGGGAGTGCAGGTGGTAGATATTAATCACTGTTTTTCTATTTTAATTATCATAAAAACACTAGTGCCTCTTGTCATTTTTTTTTAACCTTTACTGGTACCTCTGTTACTTATTTGGGATTCACCATTATATCTGTTGTTACATGTCATAATTCTCTGGTTGGAATCCATTTCTTATCTTATCTTGGGTACCGTTAAGTCACTATGATTTCCTGATAATGGTTAGTTCACTAAGTTCTACCGTGGGTAGGATTTATAGCTTGACGAAAGTCAACTCCCTATTTCATAATGAATTGAGATTATGAACAATTACATATTTATGAATACACACATATTAGCCAGTTGTGATCTAAAGTAGCCGCTAAATAACAGATATTGTTCTAGAGGGTGAGGATTTCTTACAGCTAATGTGAATGTGATATATTGTGTGTTGTGTGCTGGTACTGTGGATGTATCTCCTCAAGTGATGGGTAGGCATCTTGAGTGTCTTTAATTGTGAAGGACTAAAATATTATTGTGTGTCATACTACTGGTAATGGTGAATGTGACTATAGGTAAATGTTGGTTCTATTTATGTGATAGGGTGTCAACTTTCCATTCTGTCTAATGTTCGGGAATGTTAGATTAATTCGTGAGTGGTGAAAATTAATAATAAATGTGCCCAATTATTTAAAACACTAAACAACTTATACGTGAAAGGAAACATAATCATGTGTTGGTGACGTTAGTGGTGAATTGGTGTGACAGTGTGGGGTTGTTTATGTTAGTTGTTGAACAACAACTCAATCTTTATTCATAGTCCAATTTTGTGACTTGTTCTGGGATCTATATTTTGTGAAGTATCCTTGATTAAAATTCAGATCTTGCTGAAATTTTAGTGAAATGGTTAAGTGACCTGTCATTGTTGGCCATTTGTTAATATAAAGTTCTCTGCTTATGGGGTGTGTTGTGATCCCCTTATCCACTAAGTGCTTTTCTGTGTGTGTATTGATATGTATTGATATTACTTCCCTTTTCCTGTTCTTTGTTAGTGTATCTCGTGATTGGCATTTCTGGAGAGATTAGAGGAAGATATGGTAACTGTTCTGTTCATTCATTCCATTAGGATATACTGTATTTAACAAGTAAATCCACCTACTCTCTGCCCGGAGGAGAGCTGTTTCCAAGTCACCTCCTCTGATACCTAGGGAGACTTTTTCTATCCCCCAGCACTCAAGTTCCTCTTTATTGGAGTTGTGCTTTTTGAGGAAATGTAGAGCTACACTGGTAAGTGTTTTCCCCTTTTCCTGATCTTTGGCTGCATTATGGATATTCCTCAGATGCTCCATTAATCTTGTTCTGAGCTTACGAGTCGTCATTCCAACATATAATAACTTACATCTACACCTTAGAATGTAAATTACCCCTTCTGTGTTACAGCTGATGTATCTTTTAATCGGATGTGTTGTTCCAAATCTATCTTTGATATTGGAGGTTTTAACAATGTGATGACATGTGCTACAATTGCCACACTGGAATGATCCTGGATTGAATGCAGATTTGGTCCTTTTCATATTGAAATGGCTGCTACTGACCATGTCTTTTAAATTTTTGACACGTCTGTATCCTATAGTTGGTCTCTCTCCTAATTTGCGTTTCAGGACAGGATCCGTCATAAGTATATTCCAATGTTTTTTGATAATATTGATCACCTCAGGCGTTTGGCTGTTGTGTGTGAGGATTAGTCGTGGAGTATTTGCATTGGTTTTCACTTTTTTTCTTAGTAGTTGGTCTCTGTTGGTTTGTAAAGCTCTATATTTCGCTCTTTTTATTCTTCTTTTGCTGTAGCCACGATCCAATAATCTTTCCTCCAATTCTTGAGCTCTGATATTGAATGTTTCTTTGTCCGTGCAGTTTCTCCTTATTCTAAGGAATTCACCTGTTGGTAGACCCCTAATTGTTCCCGGTGCATGGGCACTGGTACTGTATAATAGGCTGTTTGTGGCTGTCTTTTTCCTGTACAGGTCAGTTTTAATATCTCCTTGCTCATCCTTATAAATGGTTATATCTAAAAAGTTGATTGCACTTTTACTTGCCTCATGAGTTAGTTTTATGTTCAGATTGTTGTTATTCAAGATGTTCAAGAATTCTAATAGTAACTCATGTGTTCCTTCCCAGATGAAGATGATATCGTCTATGTATCTTAGCCAAATGGGGACCATGTCAGTGTATTTTCTGTTGGCATCTGTGAATACGTGTTCAGCCTCCCACCACCCAAGAAAGAGATTGGCATAAGTGGGGGCACATGCTGTCCCCATGGCCGTTCCTCTGGTTTGCAAATAGAATTTATTGTCGAATATGAAGAAGTTGTAGTTTAGTATGAATCCTAACAGCTGAATTATAAAGCTGTCATGTTCCTTGTCTTCTTCAGAACATCTTTCTAGGAAATATTCCACTGCCTTGATTCCATCCCTGTGGTCTATTGATGTATAAAGGGATTCCACATCTGTTGTGACAAGCCACGTGTATTTAAGCCTGTTGCTCCGCCATGGAGCCTAAACTTAGTTCTTAAAGTTCTTCAAGGGGTTCCGTTTGAACCTATGCATTCCATAGATATTAAGCTTCTATCTTGGAAAGTTCTGTTTTTAGTAGCTATCTCTTCGGCTCGAAGAGTTTCTGGGTTATCTGCTTTACAGTGTGACTCACCTTATCTTGTTTTCCATGCAGATAAGGTGGTTTTGCGTACCAAACCTGGATTCCTTCCTAAGGTTGTTTCTAATAGGAATATCAATCAGGAGATTGTTGTTCCTTCGCTGTGTCCTAATCCTTCTTCAAAGAAGGAACGTCTGTTGCACAATCTTGATGTGGTTCGTGCTTTAAAGTTCTTCTTACAAGCAACTAAAGATTTCCGTCAAACATCTTCATTGTTTGTGGTTTATTCTGGTAAGCGGAGAGGTCAAAAGGCTACGGCTACCTCTCTTTCTTTTTGGCTGAAAAGCATCATCCGTTTGGCTTATGAGACTGCTGGCCAGCAGCCTCCTGAAAGGATTACTGCTCATTCTACTAGAGCAGTGGGCTTTTAAAAATGAGGCTTCTGTTGAACAGATTTGTAAGGCGGTGACTTGGTCTTCGCTTCATACTTTTTCCAAATTTTACAAATTCGATACTTTTGCTTCTTCGGAGGCTATTTTTGGGAGAAAGGTTCTACAAGCAGTGGTGCCTTCCGTTTAAGGTCCCTGTCTTGTCCCTGCCTTCATCCGTGTCCTAAAGCTTTGGTATTGGTATCCCACAAGTATGGATGAATCCGTGGACTTGATACATCTTGCAAGAGAAAACAGAATTTATGCTTACCTGATAAATTTCTTTCTCTTGCGATGTATCGAGTCCACAGCCCGCCCTGTCTGTTTAAGACAGGTAGTATATTTTTATTTAAAAAACTTCAGTCACCTCTGCACCCTATAGTTTCTCCTTTTTCTTCCTAGCCTTCGGTCGAATGACTGGGGGGGTGGAGCTAAGGGAGGAGCTATATAGACAGCTCTGCTGTGGGTGCTCTCTTTGCCACTTCCTGTTAGGAAGGAGAATATCCCACAAGTATGGATGAATCCATGGACTCGATACATCGCAAGAGAGAGAAATTTATCAGGTAAGCATAAATTCTGTTTTTTCCACACTTTATTCGTTATGGCTAAAAATTAAGTATGTTGTAAATATTGTCTCATGTACATTGAGATTATTTCATTTTTAATACTTTCTTTTCTTTGGAATTAGCTGTTCAGTTGTAATCTGTTTATCTCAGTGAACTAATGCAGCATATTTAAATAACTTCATCCTAGATTTTTTAAAAAAAATAAAACAAAATCCACTTTTGTGATTTGCTTTTTTCACAACAGCAAGACAGCTAGCTTTTTAAAGACAACTATAGTGTTTTGTAACAGAATTAAACCATTTATATAACATGCAATTACAGTTTTGGAGTGTAGAAAACAGGGTTAAAGTGAAAGTAAATCCTAGCGTTTTACAAACGCTAGGATTTACTATTGAAACAAATAAAGGGCACTTTCATTCATGAAGTATAAGATACTTCATGTAGAGTAGTCTTTTATTTGATTCAATTGATCACCGTTTTTAGCTGCTACAGCAGCCCAAGGCTAAAATTTTTTTTGGCTAAGAGGTGACATTTTCACCTCTTTGCCAATAGCCGTGCGGTAAACCCGGCTTGGCGCCCATGGGAGCCGGATTTACCACACTGCTATTGGCTAAGAGGTGAAAACGTCACCTCTTAGCCAAAATTTTTTTTAGCCGTGCTATGCTGTAGGAGCTAAGAGTTGCGATCGATTGAATCAAATAAAGGAGCTTTTTACATGAAGTATCTTAAACTTCATGAATGAAAGTGCCCTTTATTTGTTTCAATAGTAAATCCTAGCGCTTGTAAAACGATAGGATTTACTTTTACTTTAAGATTATATTTTTCCCAGAATTAACTAATATTTCCATCTTAATGGGAGGAGAGTCCACTGCTTTATTCATTGCTTGTGGAAATTGAGAACCTGGCCACCAGGAGGAGGCAAAGACACCCCAGCCAAAGGCTTAAATACCTCCCCCACTCCCCTCATCCCCCAGTCATTCTTTGCCTTTCATCATAGGAGGTTGGCAGAGAAGTGTCGAAAGATCGGAGTAGTCTCTTATGGAGGGTAGTACTCTTCGCAATGGGACTAGAGTTTTAAGTAGTCCTGTCGGCCTCTCAGTGAGAACATGGGTGAAAGTTAGAGTCTGGAGATGCAGGGAGAGTCTTTCTGCGAAACCATCCTGACTCAGTGTTGACGAGTTTCGCTTCCTGCTTTCTGCTCTCAAGTCTATGTCAGGAGCGATGCTACACTTGAAAGGCCGTGTTCCTGTTCCACGGCGTAGATTCTGGTAAGATCGTTTCATTTATACACATATGATAACGTAAGAAGACAGGGTGACGGTGTGTCTCCTTTTATCTGTATCGAATCAAGGGTTATTACCCCTGGAAGGGAGGTTATTGAACAGGGGGGATGTGTACATAATATTATTTATTGTGTTTTATTGCTGCGACATGTGTGAGATGAGGCTCTGTCAGTGTGAACAGTCAGTTTTTTTATCGAGGGTTCAGCGCAGGCCTTTTTTGGCGCAATTTCTCTCTGGTGCAGGGGCGGTCCTGCATGGCACTCCATGTGACCGGGTGTGGCCATTTTCAACTTCCTCTTTGACCGACGGTTATAGAAGACGAAGCATTTTCTCTGAGGTCCGTGTCATTGGAAGGTGCTGAGTACCCCCAGCCATTGGGACATAAAGGTGCCATTTTAAATTTAATCCGCAATAAAGGCAAAAGCTATGGAGGACTCTAAAATGTTAGCGGGTACTCCCTCTTTAATTAAACCTTATAACTGTGTATACTGTGAGGAGGTCATGGTTGATCCGCCTGATCAGAATAAGGTACTTAGTACAACTGAGCCGTCCACCTCCGAGGATTCTCCGTCCCGTGAGATGAGTTCCCTACATTCATCTCCTATTACTCATGCAGCTCCCCAGGGCCCTGCTAATCTTCCCACGGGAGGGGCCCTTTGGCTGCCAGATTTTGCTGATTAACTACAAACGGCAATTTCTGCGGCTTTCAATGCCTTATCTCGCCCTACTAAACGCAAGCGAAAGGTGAAACAATTCTGTCCGTCCCAGAGGTCATCTACGCCGGTTGATGTTTCTGACATAATATCTGCGGATGAGGGCGACTCCGACTCGTCAGAGGACACTCTTTCTGGGACGGAATCGGCCCTTTCTAGAACTCTGCGGAGGAGCCCGATTTTAATTTCAAGATGGAGCATTTGCGCTTTCTACTAAAAGAGGTGCTTGCTACCTTAGAGGTTCCGGAGCCGAAACTGCCAGAGGAACCTTCAATCCCTAAGCTAGATAGGGTGTATGAGGACAGGGTAGTACTACAGACCTTCCTAGTTCCCGTTAAGAGGGCTAATGTTATTAAGAATGAGTGGGAGAAGCTTGGTTCATCTTTCTCCCCATCTGCTTCTTTTAAAAAGCTGTTCCCGTTCTGGACTCGCAACTTGAGCTTTGGGGGGCCATTCCTAAGGCGGATGGTGCTATCTCTACGCTCGCTAAGCGGACTACTATCCCGCTAGAGGATAGTTCTTTGTTTAAGGAGCCGATGGATAAAAAAATTGGAATCCATGTTGAGGAAGATGTTCCAACTCACAAGGTTTGTTTTTCAACCGGCAGTGGCAGTTGCTGTGGTGGCTGGAGCTTCTACCTATTGGTGTGACGTTATGTCAGCTATGGTCGAGGTGGAGACTCCCCTCTAGGAGATACAGGAACAAATTAAAGTGAATGTAATTTTGATGCTAAATTGCCCGGTTTTTAAAAATTCGATTAAAAACAGGGGCACTTTAATTCATCAAAATTTACATTTCACTCGTGTTGTGAAAAAATACTTACCTATTAATCTTGACAGCCACTCCAGCTTCCCCCGGTCATCGCAAGCCACTTTTGGCTGGATCGGCTGTCAAGATTAAAAGGTATGTATTTTTTCACAACAGGAGTGAAATGTAAATTTTGATGAATTAAAGTGCCCCTGTTTTTAATCGAATTTTTTTAAAAACGGGCACTTTAGCATAAACATTTACATTCACTTTAAGGCCTTAAGGGTAGCTCATTCGTTCATCTGCGACGCAAATATGCAGATTATCCGCCTGAATGCCAAGACATCAGGTTTTTCTGTTCTAGCCCGCAGGGCTTTGTGGTTAGTCGTGGTCTGCGGACATGACTTCTAAGTCGAGATTACTTTACCTCCCATTTCAGGGGAAGTTTCTCTTTGCTCCAGGTCTGTACTCATATCCACGGTCACGGGGGACAAGGGAGCCTTCCTGCCGCAGGATAAGAAGAATAAACCTAAGGGGTCTATTTTTCGTTCCTTTCATTTGGACAAGTCTCAACGCCAACAGCCTTCCGCAAAGACCGAGCAGTCCAAGGGATCTTGGAAACCAGCTCACTCTTGGAACAAGACCAAGTAGAGTGAATTGGCATGAAGGGGCGGCCCCTGATCCATCTCTGGATCGCCTAGGGGGCAGACTATCTCTTTTTGCTGGAGGCCTGGATTGGAGACGTTCAGGACCCTTGGGTTCTGGAGGTCATAACCCAGGGCTACAGGATAGGATTTAAAACTCATCCGCCCAGAGGCAGATTCCTCCTGTCAAACTTATCTTCAAGACCAGAGAAGAGAGACGCCTTCCTAGGATGCGTGAGGGATCTCTCCTCTCTCTGAGTTATTGCCCCAGTCCCTGCAGAAAGAGGTCTGGGGTATTTTTCAAACCTTTTCGTGGTCCCAAAGAAGTACACGTTCTGACCAATTCTGGACCTATGGTGCCTAAACAATTTTCTGTCAGTCCCATCATTCAAAATAGAGATGATCAGGTCGATTCTGCTCCTTGTTCAAGAGGGGCAATTCATGATGACAATAGATTTGAAGGATGCTTACCTTCACATGCCTATCGATAAGGATCACTTCAAGTTCCTTTGATTCATATTTCTGGACCAACACTTCCAGTTTGTGGCCCTACCGTTCGGTCTGGGGACCGCCCCAAGAGTCTTTACGAAGGTTCTGGGAGTGCTGCTTGCGAGAGCCAGAGGTATAGCAGTGGCACCTTATCTGGATGATATCCTGGTCCAAGCTCCATTCCTGCAGTCTTGCGGAGGATCTCTCGAGGGCCCTTCTTCTTCTTTGATTCCACGGATGGAAGATAAATGAAGGAAAGAGTTCTCTGATCCCCAGCAACAGGGTGGAATTCCTGGGTACGATAATAGATTTCCATAAAGATATTCTTGACAGATCAGAGACGTTCCAAGATTGCATCCAGCTGTCTGGGCCTTCAAACCTCCTCAAGGCCATCTCTGGCCCGGTGTATGGAGGTGCTTGGTCTTATGGCTTTTCTGAAAGAGTAATTTATAAGCTTATTCAGGCCATGAAGCCGGTCACTCGTCGCATCTGTCATAAGGTGTGGGGGACCTATTTATCTTTGTGTGAAGAACGGGGATACCCCTAGCTCAAGGTTAGGGTATCCAGGATTTTCACCTTTCTCCAGGATGGACTGGATAAGGGTCTAGCCGCCAGTTCCTTAAGGGGACAGATTTTGGCTTTATTGGTGCTGTTGCACAAGAAGCTTGCTGAGCTTCCTGATTTTTCTCCTCCCTGGAGCTTAAACTTGATTCATAAGATGTTGCAGAGGGCTCCGTTTGAGCCTTTTGCATTCTCTTGACATTAAGATTCTTTCCTGGAAGGTCCTATTTCTGTTGGCTATTGCATGGGCTTGCAGGGTCTCTGAGTTAGCGGCCTTGAAATGTGATCCGCCTTACTTGTTTTTTCACGCTGATAAGGCTGTTCTTCGCACTGGAGTGGGGTTTGTTCCCAAGGTTGGGTTGAATCGTAAAATCAATCAGGAAATAGTGGTTCCTTCCTTGTGTCCTAACCCTTCTTTATCAAAGGAAAGGTTGCTTCATAATTTGGATGTGGTTCGGGCCTTGAAGTTTTATCTTTAGGCCACGAAGGAATTTAGACAGACTTCGTACTTGTTTGTGGTGTTTTCAGGGAAGCTCAGGGGGCAAAGGGCCTCTTCCACTTCACTGTCTTTTTGGTTGAGGAGCATTATCCATTTGGCCTATGAGACAGCGGGACATAAGCCTCCTCAGAGGATTATGGCTCACTCAACTAGAGCTGTGGCCTCTTCTTGGGCCTTTAAGAACGAGGCTTCTATGGAGCAGATTTGTAAGGCGGCGACTTTGTCCTCCTTACATACTTTTGCAAAATTTTACAAATTTGACGTTATTGCTTCCGCGGAAGCATCTTTTGGGAGAGAGGTTCTGCAGGCTGTGGTGCCCTCAGTATAGGGTCCGCCTCCTTTTACCCTCCCGTTGTTTTCATTCAGTGTCCTCTAGAGCTTGGGTATTTGTTACCACAAGTAATGAATAAAGCAGTGGACTCTTCTCCCATTAAGATGGAAACCATACATTATGCTTACCTGATAATTTCATTTCCATCTGTGGGAGGAGAGTCCACTGCTCCTGCCCATTTCTCCGGTGAGCGGACCTTAATTTAATATTTTTCTTCTGGCACCATTTATACCATGATATTTCTCCTACTGTTCCTTGTTCCCTTGGCAGAATGACTGAGGGGAGTGGGGGAGGTATTTAAGCTTTTGGCTGGAGTGTCTTTGCCTCCTCCTGGTGGCCAGGTTCTTAATTCCCACAAGTAATGAATGAAGCAGTGGACTCTCCTCCCGCAGATGGAAATGAAATTATCAGGTAAGCATAATTTATGTTTTTATTTATTTCTCTTACAGATAAAGCCCCATTGTCCAAAGGTTTTTTACTTGTTCCAAGTGCATTATCTGTTTTACTGGCACTCGTTTTTCAACACTACCAGACATTTTTTGTATATAACTTGCAAGCAATAAAAGAAGATTTTCACGTAAGTAGCACAATTCTGTAATTTCTTTTTTATCGGGAATGTTTACATAAAAAAATCAAACAAAAGGGTTTTTCCAAAAAGGATCCTAATGGACTGTAAAGTGTGTATAAATAAAATATATGTGTGTAGATATTTGTTTGAAAGTCCCAAAGGTTAAATAAAACTTGACTTAATATCCATAGTAAAATCACAAGGAGGCACACATCGTAGGAAAAATGAAGAAGGTGGTGTGGTAATCCCGGCTTACTCGTTTCGGCTGGTAGCCGTAGTCATAGCCCTGTGGAATACCACACCTGGTGAGTCTTATATAGTGGGTTCTTTCACCTTATTGGATAAAACTTTTAAATGAAACCTACACCTCCTCCTTAAAGATATACATCACAATTAAAGCACAGTCAGGAATAATGCAAGATAAGATATATTCAGTCAATATGAGTTGGCACCGTATATTTAAAATACTTTTCTTTGTTAGTTTTTTTTTACAGATTTACATTAGATCTAAAGGTAAAGCAAATCTTTAGTTACAATCTTTCATGTTAGGCACAAATGAAACCAATATATGTCATAGTTAAGTAGCCATTTTAAACAAATAAATTGCCAACATATACAGTATGTCTCAGTTCTATTACAGATATAAACCGCTACACTTAATATAAACTGATATGAACTGTTTTGTCAAAGAAACATGTGAAGATAGCATTGACAATAGCCTATAGTGTATAATATAAGGTAAAAGGTTTTAACGTATATACATAAATGTTTCTGAGTATAAAGTTTATTGCCAAAAATTGATCAAGTCATAATACGAGTTTAGGCCATTGGGTGTTCTAGTTTTTAATTTAAAAATCCAAAACATCTCTCTCTTGCTCAGCATTTTCTGTCTATTTCCACTTCCACCTCTCTTTGGGGTGTAAACTTGCTCAATGGCTCACCATCTCAAAGAATCAACTTTTCTTTTCTTAAGATATGGAGAGTCTACAACGTCATTCCAATTACTAGTGGGAATATTACTCCTGGCCAGCAGGAGGGGGCAAAGAGCACCACAGCAAAGCTGTTAAGTGTCACTCCCCTACCCATAATCCCCAGTAATTTTCTTTGCCTCTGTCAATAGAGGAGGTGAAGTTTGGTGTCTGAAGAAATTAATTCCTTTTTCAGGTACTTTTTCCTGCAAGCAAGGATTTGGGTTTAGCCGAGTCCACGTCAATCTCTTCAGTATAGTAGTGGTGGCTTTTATGCAGTTAGGAAGTTGTAAGGCAGTCCTTGCTTTGTTTCCTTACACATTGCTGCCCATGGTACAGAAAGCCAAAGTTTTCTACAGGTCTCTGTAAGAAGTATGTGTTCTTTCATGCCTTGTGAGCTGTCTTTCTGCCAGACAGCTAGACTGCAGGTAAGTGCTTTTGTCTTCTAGGTCTTGGATATTTGCACTTCAGAAGAATATATCATATGCAATAGATGGGGACATTTTTAAAATCCTTTATACAGGATTTTCTTTGGCAGTGGGCAGGCACATTATGTATGTTGAAACTAGGGGTTAATCTTTCCTTTATTGGGGGTGTTTTTCCTCTTTAGGCTAATTTTGTTGAAATACTTTTTTAGTATGTGTGTGGCTTATGTTTTATATATGGATTTATGTATAAACTTAAAATTTGGCATTCCTTGCATTCCTTAGATGCAAGTAAGGTGAAGTCTGCTCTGGTGAGAGGTGCTTCCACATCTTTGTCAGGAATTGTAGGTTTTTGGGGAGGTGAATTTTCTTCTTGGTCAGAATCTATCTCTTGCTCTTGTGAGGTACTAAGCTTTAAAGTAAGTGTTTATTTTAGATGCTGTAACAGGAGTTGTTTTGTTTGTTTTGTCTCCTTTATTCTGTTTCCTTGCTGCCATAATGCTAGTGTTGTGTTTATTCTCATTCCTCTTTATGCCTTTATAATGATGTGTTTCAGTCAGTTTACCTACTTCTCCTCTTCAGACAAGGCTGTACTTTCTTAACAGTGATTCAGGTTAGTTAGGGATTGCGTGAGTCCTCTGACTCTTCCTGTAAGGGCTATCCTTCAATAAGGAATCTATACGTCCTTTATATGCGTTGCTTTATTTATAAGGTACAGTACACTCTCAGTAAGTGATCATTTGTGGGTTATGTAGTAAGGACAGTGTTGTTCGGGTTCGCTTCCCTGCTTACTGTGTTAACTAGTTACCCCTTATTTTTGATGTGCGCAGTTCTTGCTCTTCTACCTTAATCTGCCGAGGCCTGTGTTCTTTCTGCCTGCCGATCCGGGTCTCAAGGCTGTCTCTTCTGTGCTTTATCAGTCCCCTTCACCCTCGATGCAGATGTGGAGATGTGCAGAGCGAGGGTAAGGTCAAATTCTAAGGCCCAGACCGGAATACAGGCAGTATTCAAAGTTTGCGGTCCTCCGTGTCTCGGAGCGATCCGTTTATAGTGCGGTGCCTCTGGCAGATGTGCTAATGAGAGGGGTTTGTTTTTAGCTGTTTTGCTAAGTTTTTACATTTATTTGCTCTTTCCCCAGTATAATTCTATATGGAGCTCCAACTACATGCGACTGTTCATGACGGCAGTCGACTCCGCCCCATATATATATATATATTAAATAAACAGGTCCCTCACTCTCCGCTGTGAAAACACAAACTTCTTTAATTGAACTATGATGTTTCGGGGTAGTTAGCCCCTTCCTCAGACAGATAACAAATATAGTGCAACTTACTCCCCTTAAATACCCTCCACAACTCTTCCATTTTTGCTTTTTATTCTTAGCTGAGAGCTTGTAAGTGAGTGCTGGACTTTCTCTGTGTGCTGTATTAATTTGTTTTGTAATTTTCCCATGGGCCTTGCACCCAGACCTGTCTGGGGTTAACTGCCTGTGGCTATGGGGACAGTGCAGCTTCCTTAGAGTGCTATTGTGCACCCAGAGCTGTGCATGTTGCAGGGTCATGGGATGTGTACCCGGTCCGGTTTGAGAGTGCAGTCCCCTTCCGTGTTTTGTATATGTCTAGGGTGATTACATAAGCCTGTGCACCCTTCACTTGTTCCCAGTTTGTTGGATTAAGAGCTTGCATTGTGTTGCTGTTTAGGTACTCAGGTTTTGGAAGAGACCTTGACGTGGTACCTGGGCTTATCCCATTTGGCCAGATGCGGTAACACACTCTTCCATTTTTGTTTTTATTCTTAGCTGAGAGCTTGTAAGTGAGTGCTGGACTTTCTCTGTGTGCTGTATTAATTTGTTTTGTAATTTTCCCTATGGGCTTTGCAACCAGACCTGTCTGGAGTTAACTGCCTGTGGCTCTGGGGACAGCTTTAGCCTGTCAGCTGCAAAGTGTGCCTGACAGGTGATTGGTCTCCTCAGCTGCCAGTAAGTAACAGGACCTTATGAGTGGGGGGATGGAAATAAGGCAAAAATGTTTATTGCCCCAAACATCTTTTTTAAGTCTCCAAATAGGAATATGCTATAAAATGCTTCAAATAAACTATCCAATGAAAAAGTAAGTGCTACTGGCCTGCTATTTTATCAGAGGTGTCATTACATATTAGGATATATTGTGTAACCTGTACCGAGGAGCCTAAAGCTCAATCTTGTTGGGGCATGCAAAATTAAGTAAATCTGCCTTATTTTTGGCTCCGCCTTTTTATGGCCCCTCCCTTTTGTGGCCCCACCCCCACCCATGGCCCGTACTTTTTAGAGGAAAAGGTGGCAACCCTAAACCTAAGTAGCCCTGATATATGCAATGAATAACTTGTCTTCACAATATGTAACAAAACTAGCATAAACAAAAATTGGCTACAAATAAATATTACATCTTAATTAATGAGGAGAATATGTAAGACATTACTTACAAAAAAAAAAGGCAAGTAATGAATATCAAGTGTAATTATGAAATTCATACCCTGTAACAGGACATAATTAATTTGACCAGGGAGACAAATGAAACCTACCTACCACAAAATTGCTTCAACTAGGAGGGAATATGTCAAAAAGACATACAAATTATGAATACAATCTTAATCATCCCTGTATAATATAATAACTGACAGACTCAGAATATGACTGATTAGTATGAATCTATGGCTAGCTGTACTACACAATATACTATTACGTGTAAAATATGTACAAACAGGATCATTACAAGAAACATTGCATATATAAGTATATATAATCTATATCTCAAAATAACAAGAGTATTGCATTGAGCAATAATACTTTTGTATTGGACTAACTATACATTTATAAGTTGACAAGATTTCGGAAGAATGCCTTCCTTTTTCAAGTCTGAAGCAATACTGACCAATTTGATGGAATTTACAGATTATATATTAAAACACAGGATGGCTAAAAAGGACAGAAAGTGTTACAGAGGTCTGAGTGCAGGGGGAGGAGGGGGTGTTGTAAAAATCATGAGGGGGTTTAGGAGACAGAGGCAGACATTGTCCAGTGAAGGAGAACAGACAGGGGAAATATATGGTATTACATAGAGCATAAACCGACATAAAGTTATATATCAACATGGAATCAATATGTATAAAGATGTGAAATTATGTATACATGGGGAATATAAGATAGTCAGAAAAGGAGAATGGAAAGAAAGAAAAAAAAAGGGGAATAATAATAATGACAAATAATATATATGTATGTGTATATGTGTGTGTGTATGTGTATGTGTGTATATATATATATATATATATATTTATATATATATATATATATATATATATATATATATATATCTATATATATATATATATATATATATATATATATATATATATATATATATATATATATATATATATATATATATATATCTTACACAACCTTAGCACTCCCTGTAAGGTAATAGTGGCCGGTGCAGAATCTCCAAACACACTCCAAAGGTTGCATGGTGAAGCAAGGAGATGGAGGTGGATTACTACACAAAAATATATTTAAAAAAAAAAAAAAGGATGCTCTTTATAAAGTCAGGGGCAAGATAGCTACTTTAGAAGACAGACATTTTCCATGGCAGTGCTTGATCATGCAAAAATGAGTCTCCATTTAAAAATTTAGTGCAAAAATGTGTTAAACAAGACACCAAAAATTATACCTAAAACACTGCCATATAGCTGTAAAAAAAGGTGGTGGTGGGGGGGTTAAACCCATAAACCCAAGCCCCATTAATAAAGAAGTTTGACTGTCATAGCAGGAGCATACAGCTGGACTGATGATGCGCTACATTCTCCTCTTACATGCTCTCTTGTCTGCTCCTTGGTTGTAATTAAACAAAGTAGCAGAAACAGTGTGTGCCCCTGATAGTAATGTCACTGTTCATATATGCCTGGCAAATCTGCCCAGGAATTATTCTAATGTGGCAGGTGTCCTGCACAACATAATTCCCAACAGGCCTAGACAGCCCTGAAGAAACATTTTTCAATGCATAGGAGGAGTGCCACAGTAAAGGGCTAAAGTGTTTATATATCAAATGTATACAAGTGACCACATATTTACTATACAAAAATACTAGCATCATAAAAACAGAACCAGTAGCTTCATAAAAACAAAATATCTGGTAGATGAACAAACATAAATACAATCAAAGGGATCTCAATGAATGCAATAGAGAGTTGTCCAAATTATAATCCCAAAGTTTATCCAAAAATGTGTGTCCCAAAGAATGTATATGTGTCCTGAAGCGTATTTATAAAATCCTGATGAGAGACGGTAGAGAAAAGAAGAGTTAAGATGACAAAAAAATATGCGTGTATATCCAAGTGAATCCAAAGAAAAAGTAAAAATAAAAATATTGAAAAAAACATAGGTAAAAAATATATCAAGGATGTGGTCCAAGAAAAAATTTGAATGTGGAGTAGATAAGTCCAAGTCTTGAAAAAGGCCCAACAGGGCTGAAATGCGTTGACTAGATGATATAGAGTGCCGATTTGAACTTGGATCTGGTAAGCAGAATATTTTATGCTCTTTTAGCACTGTTATTTCCAAACACCCTACATTATGCAGTTTTTGTTTTTTGTTCTTTATAGATTTCTCCACTGAAGAATTTCACGACTGTTCAGACTTATCTACTCCACATTTACATTTTTTCTTTGGACCAAATCATTCATATATTGTTTACCTACTTTTTTCTATATTTTTAATTTTTATTTTAACTTTTTCTTTGGATTCACTTGGATATACACGAACGTTAACCAGGCATGCAAAAATGTCAAACTTGAAATATTGCAACATCGTTAACGTATTCCCCTATAGACTTCAATGGAGCGGGAAAAGTGGGGAAAAAAAACTAACACCCTTATTCGCGCACAAATTCGATCTCATTTTCACAAGTGTGCTAACCTAACATTAAATATTAATATTTCACATTCCAATGTTCTTCACATAGCAGAATATGTTTTATTTATTCATAAATACATATATATATATATATATATATATAAAATGGTATTTTGGTAAAATATATATCTATACCTACGTATATTGTTTATGAGGCCGAATTATCAAAGGTCTTGCGGACCTGATCCAACCGTGCAGATCAGGTCCGCAAGACCTCGCTGAATGAGGAGTGCAATACGCTCTCCGTATTCAGCATTGCACCAGCAGCTTACAAGAGCTGCTGGTGCAACGCCGCCCCCTGCAGACTCGCGGCCAGGGAGGTTTCAATCAACCCGATCGTACTTGATCGGGTTGAATTCTGGTGCAGGCGGACAGGGTTATGGAGCAGCGGTCTTTAAACCGCTGCTTCATAACTGCTGTTTCTGGCGAGTCTTCAGACTCGCCAGAAACGCGGGCCCACAAGCTCCAAATGGGCCTCATAGTATAGATATATATACTGATATATAGGAATATATATTTATAAATACTTAGAACATATTCCCCCATGTGAAGAACATTGGAGTGTGAAATATTTACAGTAAAGAATAAACACTTTATTAAATATGAATATTGCATATATATGATTTTAGATGTTTTCAGTTACTTGACAGCAAAGGGCTCCAATGTACTTATATATATGTCTATATATGTATACATATGTATTTATGTTTTGAAAAGAGAGAGAAAATACTAATGGCACTACCTGAGAATAAATAGAACCGTGATGTCCCTTGTTTCAGTTTATTTTAATATCACTTAAGGGTCATAGGTGCTATGGGGCCCATTTATCAAAGGGCTTGCGGACCTGATCCGACACTGCGGATCAGGTCCGCAAGACCTCGCTAAATGCGGAGAGCAATACGCTCTCCCCATTTAACATTGCACCAGCAGCTCACAAGAGCTGCTGGTGCAACGCCGCCCCCTGCTGACTCGCGGCCAATCGGCCGCCAGCAGGGAGCTGTCAATCAACCCGATCGTATTCGATCGGGTTGATTTCCGGCGATTCCTGTCCGCCTGCTCAGAGCAGGCGGACAGGGTTATGAAGGGGTTATGAAGCAGCGGTCTTTAGACCGCTGCTTCATAAGTTGTGTTTCTGGCGAGTCTGAAGACTCGCCAGAAACACGGCCCTTCAAGCTCCGTACGGAGCTTGATAAATGGGCCTGTCAGTATCTAGAGAAAACAATTTGCAAAAATGGTGGAAAAATCTATCATAAAGGATACCTATTTAGCACTCTGGGTTCTGAATAAGTTTTATTAAACTCAAAAAGCAGTACAAACCTAAGTGTGTTTGGTGTGATTAAAATATAACTTTATTATTAAAAAAATAAAAAAAATGTGAAAAACCATCTTTAAAAACATCCCCCTATGTTTGGAAATGGCAACACTGAGAAATATTAGTACTCCTATACATATGAAATGTGAATGTTTAGGCAGAGTGTGTGTACTCACAGATAGTAATAAGAAAACTATGATCTAGAAATCATTAAACATCCTGGTTAAGCTTAGCCATTGGAAAGGGATATATAAGTAATCCAGTACTGTGTAAAGGCAATTAACATACATCCTAAGTTATAGCAATATATACAAAGTAAATAGCTTACTCTACATGTTAGCTGTGTGCACTGTGCTACTAGAAACAATGTTTCTGTTTTTTTCTATTAATAGATACACTTTACAAGCTAAGAACAAGCCGCTGCTAATATCAGAATAAAACAGTTAATTATATATATATTAAATTCACATTGTAACATTTAGTTGCATTCACGTAAAGATATAAAAACAGTGAGAGCCTTATAAGCATATTTAACTAGTCAAAGACCGACCACTAATAGCACAAGCTATAGATGTGTACTCATCGGGGCTACAGGCTATTAAATAACTCATGAACTAATTGGAAACATTAGTTTTACTTATATATTCCTTTTCAAGGGTTAAACTTAACCAGGATGTTTCATAATTTATAGTTATACAGAACCCAAAAATGTTCTTTTATGATTCAGGCAGAGTATACAATTTTTAGAAAGTCTCCAATTCTGTAACAAAATTTCTTTTAGGAGAAAATATAGGAGAATATGAACGACAAATTGAACCCCTAGTATGTTACAATTCTCCTTGGAGAACATGTGCTCCAAAAAAAAAGAGTTAGATTAGATCCTTCTTATAGTACTCCTCATTAATTTTCCTAGTTACAAATTTATCATTTATTTTCTCTTATAGAGGACTGAATGTTCTCCTGCAAGTTCCTGTATTAAAGTTCTCCATAACTACTGTGAAGAACAGCATTAGAAATCTATTCTCTACCAGTTGTAGAAGCAATGTTACAAAAAAAGCCCTACAATAATAATGTATATCGGAGGGCAAATATAATGTATATTGGAGCGCAAAAATAATATTTAACATAGTGCAAAAATAGAATCTTTTAGGGCACAAAAATAAAATATAATATATATATATATATAACAGAGTTAAAAAATAATATCCAACAAAGTGCAAAAATAATATATTTTCGGACACAAAAATAATATGTAAAAGAAGAGCTAAAACAGAAGCACAAAAACAATGAAAACTTACATCTATTTTCTTCCGTGACAGTTTGTTGAAGAGGGAAGTTAACAAAGCTACTAGTGAGGCTGTATAAATATTTCTATTGGTTTATATATGACTTACATGGAAAATAGTTGCTTATTTTAAATGATAAATAAGGAGAAGATACTAATCCGACTGGATAAATGTATCATTACATCGCCTCAGCTCTCTTATGGAGAAGCGAAAAAGAAAAACAATTTTTTGACAAATTTGAGAGAATAGATGCACTTTTCTAAAGGAGAGCCAAGGAGAACCCATAGGAGAATTACACAGAGAATTCTCCTTGTGCTTGATAAATCCATAGTGCTTCAGACACTTGTACGCCCCTGAGTTATTTTTAACAAAAGATACCAAGAGAATGCGGAACATTTGATAATAGAAGTAAATTAAAAAAAGTTGTTTAAAATTGCATGCTCTATCTGAATCACACACACACAAAAAAAAAAAAACGGGTTTCATTTTAATCTAAAAATTAATTTTTCCATAAAATGTTTTTTTTTTTGCAGAACAATTTAGTTATAATGTAGCATATCTGTCAAAGCTGACTAGAAAATATCACTTGAACATCTCTATGTAAAAATGAGCAGTTATCCTGCAGTTATCCTTATAGTATTTCATAGTAAACCTTCTTAAACTGAGGGAGGGAAATAGAGTGTGTTATTGCACATGCCCGATGAAGGGTCCCTTGCAATTCCTGGGACAAGCTTAAAGTCCCTCTACAATAGGATGTGACTATTGAGAGCAATTTGATATAAAATATCTTCCTTTTTTACATGTGATATTATTCAGTCAGCATTTTACAGATATGTTGCACTAGGTTCAAGTGATTAAGCATTTGGGTATTGTGTACCTTTACTTACTTAAATGTAGGGAATACCCCTTTGCCAGACACTCTGTTCTCTAGCTAAAAAAAACTGCCTGAAGAGAATTCCACCAGAAGCTCCGAGTACTGGTGAGATTTGTTTTAAGAGAATATTGTAAGCCCACAGACCTTTAGATAATCAGGCCCTAAGAAATGTCAAGATGAATTTCAAAAGATGTTGCTAAATTTGTTGCGCTTGTGTTTTAGTTATGGAGACTGATATCTGGAAGAGTCATTTGCCTGGATTTGAAAGACACATTTTGTAGCAGTCTACTTATGTATAATTTTAGAACACTGGAAAGAAGATTTGGAAGCCGGAAATTTACAGTAAGTCAGCAAATGTCTTTACATTTACTTTTCCAGAAGTTAAGGGGACATTCTACACCAGAATTTTTGTTTTAAAATATAGATAATCCTTTTTTTTTTATCCATTCCCTAGTTTTGCATAACCAACACAGTTATATTAATACACTTTTTACCTCTGTGATTACCTTGTATCTAAGCATCTTCTGACAGCCCCCGATCACATGACTTTTTATTTATTATCTATTGACTTGACTTGCATTTTAGCAATTTAGTGCTGTGCTGTGCTGACTCTTAAATAACTCCCCGGACAATGATATCTACGGTTTATGGCCCACTTGAACTAGCAGTCTCCTGTTGTGAAAAGCTAATACAAAAGCATGTGATAAGAGGCTGTCTATAGTGGCTTAACAGGCTGAAATTTTGCGGTTTAAATGTTACAAAGTATATTAATAAAACAATGTTGGTTGTGCAAAGCTGGGGAATGGGTGGTAAAGGCGTTATCTATCTTTTAAACAATAACAATTTTGGTGTTGACTGTCCCTTTTAACACCTTCTGGATTTTTTGTTTTATTGTTTACCACTGTCTACGTGTACTATTATTATTCATTTATTTAGAACATGCCTGCAGGTTAAATAAAGCAGAACTGTGAAAAATTAAATATATTTACAATGCTGTGCATAAGTCTTAGGCCACCATTAGATTTGTTGTTTTAGCAATGGTATAATGACCATATATAATTATTTCTCAGTCTCTTTATTAGAATACAACCAGAAAATACAGGATATTTGTTTGCAGTATTTAAAAAAAAAAAGCTTCTATAGGCTAAAGTGGCAAGTATTTAGTGTGACCTCCACTTACACTTGAGCAGTAGCAGGAACCTGGCTCTCGTAAATCTAAATGGAATGAAACCCTTATTAATGTCATTGCTAACACCTGTATTTGTATTTCATGTTAAAATGACTGCTGTAAAAAAGGTATATTACACCAGGTTTGTACAAACATGCTTGAACATTACGTACACATGTGGTATGAGTTTAATTAATTGGAAGCCAACTTTAATTGGAAGACCAACTTTCAATCACATTATTCCATTCAAAATTCCAAATATCACAGAATTTGACAGACATAAAATCATACTTTTGCATCAGCAAGCCCGCTCTCAAAGGGAAATTTGAAGAACCTGGAGAGGTCAAGGACAAAAAAAAGGACTGGAAGGCCAAGAAAACTTTCAAATCTGATGAGAAGTTTATCAGAGTTTCTTCTTTGAGAGACTGAAAGAAGTCCAGAAAGTACCTGACTCAGTATCTCGCAGCTTCATTAGGATGCCAAGTTGACCCTTCTACAGTCCGAAGAAGCTTGATCAGTTATGGTCTTTGTGGAGGGGTAGCAGCCAAGTAACCACTTTTTTGGATGAGGAACAGGGTGAAAGACTAAGACATGCTAAAGCTCACAAACATTGGAATGAAGATCAGTGGAAAAGAGTATTATAGAGTGACAAATCCAAGTTTGAAATTTTTGGGTCCAATTGTCAGCAATATGTGAGAATTAGAGTTGGAGAGAGAAGTATGAGTACATTTCTGCCATTGGTGTTGGCGATATTTTCCGAAATTATGGGATCATTAATGCTGAAAAGTACAGGCAGGTTTAAATTCTGGAAAGCACCTGATTGGGAATTATTTTATTTTTTAGCATGATAACGATCCCAAGCACACTGCTAATGCAGTGAAATAATATTTAGAGAGAAAAACAGCTGATAAAACACTGACAGTAGACACCTGAATATTATAGAAGGCAGTTTGGGATGACTTGGACAGAGAAATAAAAGACAACCTAAATCTACAGAAGAATTCTGGGAAGTGCTGAAATAAGCCTGGTATACTTCAGTACACTGTTTAAGATGTGCTTAGTCACACTAAATACTGACTTTTGCCTGAAGAAGCCATTTTGTTCTGTGTTTAAATATATATATATATATATATATATATATATATATTGTACATATTTCCTGTATTTTCTGTTTGTATCTCAATAAAGAGACCGGAAAATAAATATGGATGGTCATTAAAACACGTATGTGTGTGTATGTATGTATATATATGTGTATATATATATATATATATATATATATATATATATAATAATAGTAGCAAAAACTTGCACTCGCTGGACTTTTTCAAACACCAAAAAGTTTTAATTTAGACAGTGAGATCTGTATGCGTGTATATTTTTCCCATTTTCCTCACTACGCAGTTTTCCCCATCAAACAGTTTTAGAATGGGATACGTTTGTGAAATATCTGTCCATATGTGGTTAGCAAATTTATTTTGTTATGTTTTATTATTTCATATTGTTGGATATATGTATACAGATTTTTAATTCCGGTTTCACATTTATATAGTGCTTCACACTTGAATCTTTATCACTTTATCACTAAACTTGAATTTTTCCAATTAGTTGTTTGGTTTAGCAACACTGACACTATGTTTGGTGTGGTTGTCATGACTACCATTTTGGCGTTTTTTTGTCTTAATTGGGGGGAGGGGTTATCACTTTGTTTGCTTTTTTATACTGCTTGTATTGCCATTTCACTTTTGTCTGAGAAAGGGGATACTTTGTCTCCGAAACGTTACATTAAAACTTTTTGGTGTTTGAAAAAGTCCAGCGAGTGCAAGTTTTTGCTACTATTATTATATATATATATATATATATATACATATATATATATATATATATATATATATATATATATATATATATATATATATATATATATATATATACACATACGTGTTTTAATGACCATCCATATTTATTTTCTGGTCTCTTTATTGAGATACAAACAGAAAATACAGGAAATATGTACTATATATATATATATATATATATATATATATATATATATATATATATATATAAAAACACTAGCACCCTGGCTGCTGAATTTTGAAGTGAGAGTGCTCATCTTGGTACTATATATATATATATATATATATATATATATATATATATATATATATATATATATACGGAAGAAGGTTGCCGCTTGTAGAACCGGATTTATTCTTGAGAAAGTTTAATATATATATATATATATATATATCACAATTCAAAAACTGTATTATTTGGGGTGGGAAAGACAAAAGTGAGGGTCCCTTACAGTCTCGGTGAAACAGTAAAATGTATAGTAAAGGAATGGATCAAACTGCGTTGTAGACCTGTTGGATGTCAGAGGAGTATCGGAGCTAAATAGTCAGAATTACTTGAGTAATATATGTATTAACCATATGGTATCTTGGAAAGATAGGTTTTAATCTCTGTTTATGGAGACATTTTTTGCATGTGTTTGAGTTTTAGTTTGCTTATGAGTTGCAAATGAGAAAAGACAAATGTATTCACCCATAGACAAGCAGAGGGGTTGGTTGGAAATGTGTTGGGATGGGACTTCAAATTTATGATAGAAAGGTCTTGTCAGTTGTCACTTAAAAGTAATCCTGGAGAAGAGGGGGGAGCAAATGTGTGGAATTGCAAACCGGGCAGCAGATAATAAAGAGAGGTGAGAAAAATTAGGTGGTCAACAGATCTGAGGATTGATTGTAGAGGAGAAAGGTAGCTGATAGTAGTAGAATATTGCAGTAGTTAATAATATATGGTGATTTCTGCTGTATTGCTGGCTAGTAATGGACAAATGTGTGGCAGTGTTTTAACAATAAAGTTGGTGAAGCTGTTGCACGTGAAGTATGATGGAGAGCTTGGATGTAAAAGTTGCACCAGAATAGCAGCCTTGATCATTTGATGTAATTATAGTATTGGTAACAAGAATATAAAATGTTATTTGTTAAGTTTTAGTTAGCAGCGTGATGCCTGTTGTCAGCCGTAAAAGAGTCAGTTCAGGATTAGGCCCAATTGCTAGGGTGATATTTGACACACACACGCTAGCACACTGAGGAAAACCCAGGACGTGACCCACTTAGGAAAGAAAAGTTAGTATGAAGGGAACAGAGAACTGAGTACTTACATATGAAGCAGGTCCACTGAAAGCTGAATACTTTGATGAGAAATTTGGAGAAAACCATGTACTGGAGAGTAGAAGCAGGAAGTGGATACTTGGATAGAATGGTCTTTGTTAGGCAGTAGTCAGAGTCCCTTTTTAGCAGGTTTAAGGATTCGGCAACAAAGTGGTCAGGCAAAGCAGTGGTCAATGTCCCTTTAAGCAGGTTTTTAAGGATTCGGCAACAGAGTGGTCAGCCAAAGCAGAGGTCAAAGTCCCTTTAAGCAGGTTTAAGGATTCAGCAACAGAGTGGTCAGGCAAAGCAGAGGTCAATGTCCCTTTAAGCAGGTTTAAGGATTCATCAACAGAGTGGTCAGGCAAAGCAGAGGTCAATCTCCCTTTAAGCAGGTTTAAGGATTCGGCAACAGAGTGGTCAGGTAAGCAAAGGTCAATGTCCCTTTAAGCAGGTTTAAGGATTCGGCAACAGAGTGGTCAGGCAAAGCAAAGGTCAATGTCCCTTTAAGCAGGTTTAAGGATTCGGCAACAGAGTGGTCAGGTAAGCAAAGGTCAATGTCTCTTTAAGCAGGTTTAAGGATTCAGCAACAGAATGGTCAGAGAAAGCAGTGGTCAAACTTCCTTCAATCCGATTGGCTGATCCAATCAGCCAATAGGATTGATCTCGCATTCTATTGGCTGTTCCAATCAGCCAATAGAATGCAAACTCAATCCTAATGGCTGATTGCATCAGCCAATAGGATTTTTCCTACCTTATTTCCGATTGGCTGAAAGAATTCTATCAGCCAATCGGAATTGAAGGGACCCCATCTTGGATGACGTTATTTAAAGGAACCTTCATACGTCGGTTAGTCGTTGGCCAGGAAGGATGCTCTGCGTCGGATGTCTTCAAGATGGAGCCGCTCCTCGGCGGATGGAAGAAGATAAAAGATGCCGCTTGGATGAAGACTTCTGCCCGGCTGGAGGACCTCTTCTGTCCGGATCGGATGAAGACTTCTGCCCGGCTGGGTGATGACGGCTCAAGGTAGGGTGGTCTTCAAGGGATTAGTGTTAGGTTTTTTTAAGGGAGGATTAGGTGGATTTTAGAGTAAGGTTGGGTGTGTGGGTGGTGGGTTTTAATGTTGTGGGGGTTGTACTTCTTTTTTTACAGGTAAAAGAGCTGATTACTTTGGGGCAATGATCCGCAAAAAAGCCCTTTTAAGGGCTATTTGTAATTTAGTATAGGGTAGGGAATTTTATTATTTTGGGGGCTTTTTTATTTTATTAGGGGGTTTAGATTAGGTGTAATTAGATTAAACTTCTTTGTAATTTTTTTTTCATTTTCTGTAATTTAGTGGGGGGGTTTTGTACTATAGTTTATTTTATTTAATTGTATTTAATTTTAGGTAATTGTAGTTAATTAATTTAATTTATTTAATGATAGTGTAGTGTTAGGTGTAATTGTAACTTAGGTTAGGATTTATTTTACAGGTAAATTTGTAGTTATTTTAACTAGGTAGCTATTAAATAGTTATTAACTATTTAATAGCTATTGTACCTAGTTAAAATAAATACAAAGTTGCCTGTAAAATAAAAATAAATACTAAAATAGCTACAATGTAATTATTAATTATATTGTAGCTATCTTAGGGTTTATTTTATAGGTAAGTATTTAGTTTTTAATAGAAATAATTTAGTTAATAATAGTAATATTATTTAGATTTATTTAAATAATATTTAAGTTAGGGGGGTGTTAGGGTTAATGAACATATCCCAATAAAGGGATATAAAAGAGCGCTGATATTTAAAATATAAAAAAGCAATAATCAATATAAAACCAGGTAGTACACTTAAAATATAGTAGATCAAGTCTACCGTATTAGTCCTGTTTAATGTCCATAGACTGGTAGTAAATTGAAGGGATAAAGGTATCCTCCTGTTACGTGGGTAGGGCTGCTCCTCTTGATCCCAGAGAGTGTGGAACAACTGTTAAAATAGAAAGTAGAAAGAGGGCGCCACAATAGCGTGATACCGTCTGGATATGTAGGTATAGATATAAGTAAGTATTATGCTTACCAGATGGTGTGACACTGTGCTGTGACCAGTGCAAGAAAGCAGGCTAGCACTTATCAGTGGCTAGTACACTGTGGAAGCCAAGCTCCAAAGGCACTTGTCCTAGTTGAAACTCTGAGTGTGTCTCCTGTTGGCTGGACTTCAGGTGCTGCAGAGGTGTAATCTTTTGTGTGTTGTTCAGTTGGTATTGATAAACCACAACACAGACAACTTCAATAAAATGGCTTTTAATACTTATGATGCGTTTCTCAACCTCAAACAGGTTGTTTTATCAGATAAAAAAGTGAATGCCATCATTAACAATTGTTAACAATTTATACACATTTGTGTGTCAAAAAAGGAAGTTGTCATCATATGTGTGATCCAATAGAAAAACATTTGTGTGCATTCAGCTGTGGAAACCACAACAGGCTCCCAGCTGTTACAATTTAAAAATTTAGACAGAGTAACAAGGTTAAAATAGGGTGTGTATAAATGTAAGAATCTAAACTTTTAACCTATTGGTTACATTGTAAAAATGAAAAAATGAATGAACAAAATAAAACAATCTTATCACTTTGTTTACATTAAAAGTTATTACATATATAACCTCACTTAATCAGTTAATGTAATAGACACAATCCTTTTGAAAAAAATATATATGTTTAATTTAAAATAAGTGTATGTATGGAAAATGCATAGTTCATTAAGTAATCAGGATCTGAATGGGAGTCTAAACATTTAACCTATTGTTTGCATGGTGAAAGTGACGATTTAAAGAAAATGTTATTATTAGGTTTTTGTAGAAGATAGATACTTGTATAGCCTCAATATAGTTTGTTATAATGGCTTGCAAAATGTTTCACCTCAATAATAGTTTGTTATAATAAACATAATCTATTTTAAAAGGGAATTATCACTTTGTTTTCATTAGAAGTTATTGCCTATGTAACCTCACTTGGTAGTTTATTGTGATAGACACAATTCTTTTGAATATGAAAAAATATGTTTAATTGTAAAAAAATGTGTGTATGTATAAAAGGGTGATTCATTAAATAATAAAGATCTGGATAGGAATCTTGACATTTAACCTGTTGTTGCATTATAAATATGAAGAATTAAAAAAGTGTTATTACTTGGTTTATGTTGAAGATAAATACTTATGTAGCCTCAATATAGTTTGTTATAGTTATAACCTCAAGAAAACGAGTTTGTTATAATATACACAATCTTTTTTTGAATATAAAAAGGTGTGTTTGTACATAGGGATGTGTATGTATGAAATGAATTGTTCAATAAACAGAGGTATTATTGCATATGCATGCAAACATGTTTATAAACCCCCCTCTCCTTGTCAAATGTCTGCATCATATGCCTGTACACCTACGCTTTTAGTTGTGTTGTGTGTAATTGTTTGTTTGGGAAAATAATTGTTTTGTTAGAAAGATGAAGAAAAGGAATATTTCTCTTTGAGTGTATGGTATGTGTAAAGTGTGAATAATAATTAGTAATCTATGTCTGAAATTTCATAATGAAATCTCAATTGTCCTTTGTGATTGGCTGACTAGATGTGTTCATTTTGCTGCCAGCAGTGCAATGCTGCTCCTTCAGCAAAGGACAGCAAGAGACCGAAGCCAGTTATAAAATGTGACCAAATGGACATGCAACGTAAGAAATTGGCAGCTGTAGCCAGGTTTGAACTCACAACCTTTGGATTGGGAGGCAGTTGACCTAGCCACTGGGCCACAGCATCCCCAGTGGTTGAGGTCTTGCAGAGCCCGTACCAATTGTTTGGCTGGTTTTACTCTAGCAATGCAAGAAACGTTATATAAGTAGCAAAGAGTCCAGCTGACTAAAAAAGAGATTTTGTAATATACACAATCTTTTTTTGAATATAAAAAGGTGTGTTTGTACATAGGGATGTGTATGTATGAAATAAATTGTTCAATAAACAGAGGTATTTTTGCATATGCATGCAAACATGTTTATAAACCTCCCCCCTCTCCTTGTCAAATGTCTGCATCATGTGCTTGTACACCCACGCTTATAGTTGTGTTGTTTGTAATTGTTTGTTTGGGAAAATAATTGTTTTGTTAGAAAGATGAAGAAAATGAATATTTCTCTTTGAGTGTATGGTATGTGTAAAGTGTGAATAATAATTAGTAATCTATGTCTGAAATTTCATAATGAAATCTGGTATTTGATATAAATTTGATATAAATTTAAATTTCTAATTGGTACCTATTTTCTCTCACATTTAACAGATGCAATCAGATTATTAATAATAATAACAATAAAATTACTACCTGGATATGTAGTTCTGCCCTATTTTTCCAATAGTGTATCTGACCTATGAATGTTATAAAATAAATTAGTATGCTGTATCAGAAAAAGATAAATTCAATATTGTAGATGTCTATCAATTGAAGGCTGCTAGATCCAGGTTGGCATTCAACCCTTGTGGATGAAGAGTCTTCAGTCGGTAGATCCAGTATGCTTCACGTTGTCTAAATCTGGTGAATCTGTTATAATCAGAACTCTTTGGAATAAAGTCAATGGGAATGTATTTGAAAATGTATGGATTTCCATTGTGTTTGATTAGACAATGATTAGGTATGCTATGTTTAATTTTATTTTTTCTGGAGTTTTTACAGTTGCGGTGATGTTCACCCCATCTGTTTCTCAGTTTTCTGGAGGTGCGGCCTACATATTGGAGGCCGCATAAACACTCCATAAGATAAACAGTAAAAGATGAATTGCAGTTGAAAAAGATAGGAATTTGAAAAATCTCACCAGTGATTGTGGATTTGAAATTTTTGATCCCTGATTTGATAATTTTACAAGAGCCACATCCTGTTTTGCCACATTTGTAAATACCCCGAAGGCCAAATAGTCCCTTGTTCTGATTGGGATTTTGTAATGTTCTATTAGTAAGTTTGTGTTTTACTTTCTTACTGGGAACTAGCTGATTTTTAAGTGTGGGCGCTCTTTTATATATGATTTTTGGTGTTTCTTTTACCAAATGTTTGAGAATGGGGTCCCTTTGTATTATATACCAATGTTTTTTTATGATGTGTTGTATTTTGTGAAAATCAGAATTGTATTGTGTTATGAAAAAAGTTTCTTTCTCTCCAAAAGGTGTATCTGTTTTGTTGGTTTTTTTATCTGCTAGGATATCCTCCCTATTAAGATTTTTCGCTCTCTCAAGGGCCCTGTCTAATAAAATGGGGGGATATTCTTTTTCAATAAACCTATTATATAATACTTGACTTTGTTCCAAAAAAGTGTTATAATCGCTACAATTTCGTCTCATCCTACGAAATTGACTATAGGGTACATTGTGTATCCAATTCCTATGATGATTGCTGTGGTAATTTAAAAAACTATTACTGTCGACATCTTTAAAAAAGGTCTTAGATGTAATATTATGTTCTTCTAAACTGAGGATGAGATCTAGATATTCGATGTTTTTGGTCTGAATGTTGGCCGTGAATTTTAGGCCCATGTTTTTGCAGTTTAAATGTTCTCTGAAATTGTTGGCCAACGATAGATCTCCTTCCCATAAGAAAATCAGATCATCTATATAACGGCCATAGAAGACCAGGTTCGCCCCAAAGTTTGCTGAATAGATGTATTTTTCTTCAAAGAAACCCATGAATAGGTTTGCAAAACTGGGGGCGAACCTGGTCCCCATGGCCGTTCCTTTGATCTGTAAGTAAAAATTGTCTTGGTATATGAAATAGTTATGCTGTAAAATAAACAAAATGCTCTCTAAAATATAATCACTTTATATGCTTGGCAAATAAATATCCTTGTGAAGATAATGTGAAATTGCTAATAAACCTAAATCGTGCGAAATGTTCGAATATAAAGAGCTGACATCACAGGTGATCCAAGAAAGATTTCTGTTGTTAATATTGATTTTTTGTAAATGTTGTAGTAAATGAGTGCTATCTTTGATATATGACGGTAAAGTGACTACATGTTTTTGCAGATATTTGTCTATAAAAAAAGATGTTGTAAGTTAAATTTCCGATTCCAGCAATGATTGGGCGTCCTGGGGGATTTGTTTTGTTTTTGTGGATTTTGGGTAGATGATAATAGTGGGCAATACCTGGATTTTGTACTTTTAGGAAATCTCTTTCATTTTTATTCAAGATTTTTAGGGTGAACCCTTTTTCTATCAGTTCTGTATAAGACTTTAGAAATTTGTCAGTGGGATCACTTTGTAATATTTGATAATATTCCTGGTCTCCTAGAATCCTGTCTGCTTCCCTAATATAATCTGCCAAATCCTGGATAACTATTCCGCCGCCTTTGTCGGCGTCGCGGATGATGATGTTGGGGTTATTTTTAAGACTAGACATGGCTTTTTGCTGGCTCATGAGACAATAATTTCTTTTTTTGTTCTTTGTCCTCAATAAATTGTCAAAATCTTCTAAAACTATACTGTGGTACAAATCTATATGATCCTTTCCTATATTAGTGGGATTGAAATTGGATTTGTTTTTAACATCGGTATGTATATATCCATCAAACAGATGATTGGTAAGATCACTAGTTTCTGAATATAGGCAAACTAAATTGTTGTTTGGTGGCATGGAATCAGTCAAAATGGTTTGGGTCATTGAAGAATCGATGTGATCAGTTTTGAGTTTTTTATTTGCAAAGTATTTTTGTAGACTAAGTTTGCGTGTGAAATTATTCAAATCCACAAAAATATCAAACATTTTAGGCGTGTTTTGTGGACAGAAAGAAAGCCCTCGTTTCAAGACTCTTTTTTTCTGGGATAGATAATGGATAAGTGGACAGATTAAAAATTCCCTGATCTAGTCTGGATAAGTCCTTTTTCTTGGCGGCAAGGGCTCTGCCTCTGGAACCTCGTTTTCTGTAGTGTGCGGTCTTTTGCCTGCTCTTGTATGCGGACTTTCTGTTCTTAAAAATGGAGCTAACCCTAAAAAAGGAGCTGGGCCGTGAATTGTACTAGGACTTTCTACATCTGATGAGGATTCTCTGTGTTCAGTGGACAATAATCTGAATCTATTAGGATGTTCGAATGTATCTTGATGCAAATTACGATGTGCATTGTTATGATGAGAGTTGAATTCAGTGTTTACAGATATAGATGTTGGTTCTCTTAGTGAATGTGTATTCGTTGTAGCATATTCTGGATGTTGATAATGATAACTATTGTTATTTCGTCTTCCATAATAGGAGTCTTTGTTACAGGACAATTGTCCTCCCGGTTGTTGATTATGTTGTGGTCGAAATTATTTGCTGTGATTGTATTGATGTGCTTGTTTGTAATTGTGTTGTTGTGCTTGTGTATATTGGTATGAGTGTTGTGTTTGTGTTTGGTGGTTGTAATTATGGTTATGATGAGTTCTGTAATCATGTTGGTTCCTGTTGGGTCCACCATTATAATTGTGATAATGTTGTGATCTGTTGTCATTTGTGTTGGAATTGTGAGATATTTTGTTGTGATGCCAAGGATTGGTGGTGTATGATTGTGAAGATGTGTGCATGGTGTTAGTTGGAGTGAATGATGTCTTATGCCTTTTGTTATTTCCCCTATGTTGGACCTTGGTCCATTCGCTCTGACTGTTTGAATTATTAGCTATGTGTTCTGGCGTGTCGTTCTTCCGATTATATGTGTATACACAGTCATTGGTATAGTCTTCATGATCTCTCTCTAATTTCTTATTCTTGTTAGAGACTAGATTTTCTTGATATCTATCAGTCCTTTCACTGATATCCTTGTTAATTTTGTTATATTCAGGATTTTGTTGGTAGACTCTTAAATCTGTTTGAATTTTTTCTATATTTACACTACACTGTTTGTATAGTTGTCTCCTATGGTCTATTAAAATTTTAATGAGGTTATAAGAACATTCATCTAACGCTTCATACCATCTTTTAATGGTTGCTGCATCATCTTTGAATGAGCAATGCTTTAAAAGTCTCAGACCTCTAGGAATATGTTTGATTTCCAAGTATTTTTCTAATGTGGTCAAATCCCACCAATGTCTGTTTACTTTATTGATTTCTTCTTCTAATAGGTAAAAAAGATCCCTCATGGGTTTAATTTCATGTGTTTCTGATAGGATTTCCACAATAGAAATATCCTTGGATAGATTGAAACCCATACGTTTGGAATTCCTTTCTTCCTTGGATTGCATGTTGAATATGAGTGCACAAGACTATATAATTACAATTCTTTACTTAGGTTAAATTTGGTGGTGAAGTGTTGGATACAGAAAAAAAGAAAAGAAAAAAAACTGTCTAAGAAGACACAGAAACAAAAAAAGTGATGTGAAAATTTTGTGTATGGTATTGGTTAATAAAAGTGACTGACCATGAAGCTCCTCTGATGTGTATAATGTATATAAAGAGATGTGATGTGTTGGCAAATGTTGTAGATTATGTGCGTGCTAAAAGTGGTTTTGGACTGTAGTGGATGCTAACCACAAGAAAAAATAGAAAAAAAGGGTATAGAAAAAAGAGTGAGATATTCTTACTAGGTGCGTGTTATAAAAGTGATATCTTGACAGCACTCACTGTCTATCATGAAGTATATTAATTGTTTGTTTATATGAGTGTTAGTGAAATGGTTATATCCCCAGAGAAAATATATGTATTTAGTAAAATATCCTGGTTAATTGCGTGTTAATAGAGGTAATAACTGACAGCATTCACTGTCTTGCATAGGGTGTCTTCTTTTCTGTTCAATAGTGTTAGTGTGGGCGTGTTAGATCGAAACACGATCTCAAAATGTGAAAAACAATATGATTGGTTAGAGTAGTCAGCCTACGTGAAGGGAAACGTCCTAGAGTTTTTGCTGTTGATTAGTGAGCGTCTCAGCTCCTCGCTGTATAGTGCGAAAATATTAGCAAGGAAATCGTGTGGTAATTAAAATAAACAGTGTACAGAATTATGTTGGCATATGCAATAATCCTTAATATTTCAAACAACAGGTTAAAGGTCAAGATTCCTATCCAGATCTTTATTATTTAATGAATCACCCTTTTATACATACACACATTTTTTTACAATTAAACATATTTTTTCATATTCAAAAGAATTGTGTCTATCACAATAAACTACCAAGTGAGGTTACATAGGCAATAACTTCTAATGAAAACAAATTATTTTCCCAAACAAACAATTACAAACAACACAACTATAAGCGTGGGTGTACAAGCACATGATGCAGACATTTGACAAGGAGAGGGGGGGTTTATAAACATGTTTGCATGCAAATGCAAAAATACCTCTGTTTATTGAACAATTTATTTCATACATACACATCCCTATGTACAAACACACCTTTTTATATTCAAAAAAAGATTGTGTATATTACAAAATCTCTTTTTTAGTCAGCTGCTACTTATATAACGTTTCTTGCATTGCTAGAGTAAAACCAGCCAAACAATTGGTACGGGCTCTGCAAGACCTTAACACTGGGGTTGCTGTGGCCCAGTGGCTAGGTCAACTGCCTCCCAATCCAAAGGTTGTTAGTTCAAACCTGGCTACAGCTGCCAATTTCTTACGTTGCATGTCCATTTGGTCACATTTTATAACTAGCTGTCCATTATCAAAACTGGCTTCGGTCTCTTGCTGTCCTTTGCTGAAGGAGCAGCATTGCACTGCTGGCAGCAAAATGAACACATCTAGTCAGCCAATCACAAAGGACAATTGAGATTTCATTATGAAATTTCAGACATAGATTACTAATTATTATTCACACTTTACACATACTATACACTCAAAGAGAAATATTCCTTTTCTTCATCTTTCTAACAAAACAATTATTTTCCCAAACAAACAATTACGCACAACACAACTAAAAGCGTAGGTGTACAGGCATATGATGCAGACATTTGACAAGGAGAGGGGGGGTTTATAAACATGTTTGCATGCATATGCAATAATACCTCTGTTTATTGAACAATTCATTTCATACATACACATCCCTATGTACAAACACACCTTTTTATATTCAAAAAAAGATTGTGTATATTATAACAAACTCGTTTTCTTGAGGTTATATATACATTAATTCACTATAACAAACTATATTGAGGCTACATAAGTATTTATCTTCAACATAAACCAAGTAATAACACTTTTTTAATTCTTCATATTTATAATGCAAACAACAGGTTAAAGGTCAAGATTCCTATCCAGATCTTTATTATTTAATGAATCACCCTTTTATACATACACACATTTTTTTACAATTAAACATATTTTTTTTCATATTCAAAAGAATTGTGTCTATCACAATAAACTACCAAGTGAGGTTACATAGGCAATAACTTCTAATGAAAACAAAGTGATAATTCCCTTTTAAAATAGATTATGTTTATTATAACAAACTATTATTGAGGTGAAACATTTTGCAAGCCATTATAACAAACTATATTGAGGCTATACAAGTATCTATCTTCTACAAAAACCTAATAATAACATTTTCTTTAAATCATCACTTTCACCATGCAAACAATAGGTTAAATGTTTAGACTCTCATTCAGATCCTGATTACTTAATGAACTATGCATTTTCCATACATACACTTATTTTAAATTAAACATATATTTTTTTTTCAAAAGGATTGTGTCTATTACAATAAATGATTAAGTGAGGTTATATATGTAATAACTTTTAATGTAAACAAAGTGATAAGATTGTTTTATTTTGTTCATTCATTTTTTCATTTTTACAATGTAACCAATAGGTTAAAAGTTTAGATTCTTACATTTATACACACCCTATTTTAACCTTGTTACTCTGTCTAAATTTTTAAATTGTAACAGCTGGGAGCCTGTTGTGGTTTCCACAGCTGAATGCACACAAATGTTTTTCTATTGGATCACACATATGATGACAACGTCCTCTTTTGACACACAAATGTGTATAAATTGTTAACAATTGTTAATGATGGCATTCACTTTTTTATCTGATGAAACAACCTGTTTGAGGTTGAGAAACGCGTCATAAGTATTAAAAGCCATTTATTGAAGTTGTCTGTGTTGTGGTTTATCAATACCAACTGAACAACACACAAAAGATTACACCTCTGCAGCACCTGAAGTCCAGCCAACAGGAGACACACTCAGAGTTTCAACTAGGACAAGTGCCTTTGGAGCTTGGCTTCCACAGTGTACTAGCCACTGATAAGTGCTAGTCTGCTTTCTTGCACTGGTCACAGCACAGTGTCACACCATCTGGTAAGCATAATACTTACTTATATCTATACCTACATATCCAGACGGTATCACGCTATTGTGGCGCCCTTTTTCTACTTTCTATTTTAACAGTTGTTCCACACTCTCTGGGATCAAGAGGAGCAGCCCTACCCACGTAACAGGAGGATACCTTTATCCCTTCAATTTACTACCAGTCTATGGACATTAAACAGGACTAATACGGTAGACTTGATCTACTATATTTTAAGTGTACTACCTGGTTTTATATTGATTATTGCTTTTTTATATTTTAAATATCAGCGCTCTTTTATATCCCTTTATTGGGATATGTTCATTTTCTCCAACATTGGTGTGTCCGGTCCACGGTGTCATCCATTACTTGTGGGATATTCTCCTCCCCCACAGGGAAAGGCAAGGAGAGCACACAGCAAGAGCTGTCCATATAGTCCCTCCCAGGCTCCGCCCCCCCAGTCATTCTCCTTGCCGCTCTGAACAAGTAGCATCTCCTCGGGGATGGTGAGGAGTTTGTGGTGTTTAGTTGTAGTTTTTTATTCTTCTATCAAGAGTTTGTTATTTTAAAATAGTGCTGGTATGTACTATTTACTCTGAAACAGAAAGAGATGAAGAGTTCTGTTTGAAAGAGGAATATGATTTTAGCAGCAGTTACTAAAATCGTTTGCTGTTTCCACATAGGACTGTTGAGATGAAGTAACTTCAGTTGGGGGAAACAGTTTGCAGACTTTTCTGCTTAAGGTATGACTAGCCATTTTTCTAACAAGACTGTGTAATGCTGGAAGGCTGTCATTTTCCCCTCATGGGGATCGGTAAGCCATTTTCTTAGGCTCAAACAGAATAAAGGGCTTATTATGGGCTATAAACTGGTAGACACTTTTAGGGGCTAAATCGATTGCTTTATTTAAGTATTATATGAAGTTTGAAGTTGTATTTCACACTTTTATAACATTGGGGAACGTTTTTAGCACCAGACACTTGTTAAGACACCTTCCCAGTCAGGAAGGGCCTTTCTCTGTAGTAGGCAGAGCCTCATTTTCGCGCCATTACTGTGCAGTTAATTTTGAGTTCAGTACATGCAGCTGCATGTGTGAGGGTCTGGAATCCACTAAAAACGTTCCTAGAAGGCTTAATTTGGTATCATATACCCCCCTGGGATTGGTGAAGTTGCAGCAAAGGCTGTGGCTGGGACTGTAAGGGGGTTAAAATTAAAAACGGCTCCGGTTTCCACATTTTAAGGGTTAACAGCTTGAAAATTGGGGTGCAATACTTTGAATGTATTAAGACACTGTGGTGAAAATTTGGTAAAGATTGGATAATTCCTTCATAGTTTTTCACATATTCAGTAATAAAGTGTGCCCTGTTTAACATTTAAAGAGACAGTAACGGTTTTGTTTTAAAACGGTTTTTGTGCTTTATTAACCAGTTTAAGCCTGTTTAACATGTCTGTACCTTCAGATAGATCATGTTCTGTATGTATGGTAGCCAATGTGGTTCCCCCTTCAAATATAGTGTGATAATTGTGCCATAGCGTCCAAACAAAGTAAGGACAGAACTGTCACAAATTGTAAAGTTGCCCAGGATGATTCCTCAGATGGAAGTAGACATAGTTCTACATCATCTCCTTCTGTGTCTATACCAGTTATGCCCGCGCAGGCGACCCCTAGTACTTCTAGCGCGCCAATGCTTGTTACTATGCAGTAATTGACGGCAGTAATGGCTAACTCCATAGCTAATATTTTATCCAAAATGCCAGCATTTCAGAGAAAGCGCGATTGCTCTGTTTTAAACACTGTAGAGCAGGAGGGCGCTGATGATAATTTTTCTGTCATACCCTCACACCAATCTGAAGTGGCAGTGAGGGAGGGTTTGTCAAATGGGGAAATTTCTGATACAGGAAGAATTTCTCAACAGGCAGAACCTGATGTTGTGACATTTAAATTTAAATTAGAGCATCTCCGCGCATTACTTAAGGAGGTGCTATCTACTCTGGATGATTGTGACAATCTGGTCAACCCAGAAAAATTGTGCAAGATGGACAGTTCCTTGAGGTCCCGGTGCACCCTGATGCTTTTCCGATACCTAAACGGGTGGCGGACATAGTGAATAAGGAGTGGGAGAAGCCAGGCATACCTTTTGTCCCTCCTCCTATATTTAAGAAATTGTTCCCTATGGTCGACCCCAGGAAGGACACATGGCAAACAGTCCCTAAGGTCGAGGGGGAGTTTTCTACTCTAGCCAAGCGCACGACCATTCCTATTGAGGACAATTGTGCTTTCAAAGATCCTATGGATAAAAAATTGGAGGGTTTGCTTAAAAAGATTTTTGTACAGCAAGGTTACCTCCTTCAACCTATTTCGTGCATTATTCCTGTCACTACAGCGGCGTGGTTCTGGTTCGAGGAACTGGAAAAGTCGCTCAGTAGGGAGACTCTGTATGAGGAAGTCATGGACAGAATTTACGCACTTAAGTTAGCTAATTCCTTTATTTTAGACGCCGCTTTGCAGTTAGCGAGGTTAGCGGCAAAAAAAATAAAAAAAAAATAAAATAAAAAATCAGGTTTTACAATTGTGGCTCGCAGAGCGCTCTGGCTAAAGTCTTGGTCGGTGGATGTATCTTCCAAGACAAAATTGCTTAATATCCCTTTCAAAGGTAAGACCCCTTTTGGGCCAGAATTGAAAGAGATTATTTCAGACATCACTGGGGGAAAGGGCCATGCCCTCTCACAAGATAAACCTTTCAAGGCTAAGAATAAGTCCAATTTTCGTTCCTTTCGCAATTTCAGGAACGGACCGGCTTCCAACTCGGCAGCCTCTAGACAAGAGGGTAACGCTTCCCAGACTAAACCAGCTTGGAAATCAATGCAAGGCTGGAACAAGGGTAAACAGGCCAAGAAGCCTGCTGCTGCTACCAAGACAGCATGAAGAGGTAGCCCCCGATCCGGAACCGGATCTAGTAGGGGGCAGACTCTCTCTTTGCTCAGGCTTGGGCAAGAGATGTTCAGGATCCCTGGGCACTAGAAATAGTCTCTCAGGGTTATCTTCTAGTATTCAAGGAACTACCCCCAAGGGGAAGGTTCCACATGTCTCACTTATCTTCAAACCAAGTAAAGAGACAGGCATTCTTACATTGTGTAGAAGACCTGTTAAAGATGGGAGTGATACACCCAGTTCCAACTGTGGAACAAGGTCAGGGGTTTTTCTCAAATCTGTTTGTAGTTCCCAAAAAAAGAGGGAACTTTCAGACCAATTCTGGATTTAAAAATTCTAAACAAATTTCTCAGAGTGCCATCGTTCAAAATGGAAATTATTCGAACGATTTTACCTACAATCCAGGAGAGTCAATTTATGCCTACCGTGGATCTAAAGGATGCGTATCTGCATATTCCTATCCACAAAGATCATCATCAGTTCCTAAGGTTCGCCTTTCTGGACAAACATTACCTATTGTGGCTCTCCCATTCGGACTAGCCACTGCTCCAAGGATTTTCACAAAGGTGCTCGGGTCCCTTCTAGCGGTTCTAAGACCCAGGGGCATTGCAGTGGCACCTTACTTGGACGACATCCTAATTCAAGCGTAGTCTCTTTCAAAGACAAAGGCTCACACAGACATTGTTCTAGCCTTTCTCAGATCTCACGGGTGGTAGGTGAACATAGAAAAAAGTTCCCCGTCTCCGTCAACAAGAGTCCCTTTCTTGGGAACAATAATAGATTCTTTAGAAATGAAGATTTTCCTGACAGATGTCAGAGAGTCAAAGCTTCTAAACGCTTGTCAGGTTCTTCACTCTGTTCTACGGCCTTCCATAGCTCAGTGCATGGAAGTAGTAGGGTTGATGGTTGCAGCAAGGGACATAGTTCCTTTTGCGCGAATTCATTTAAGACCATTACAACTGTGCATGCTCAAACAGTGGAATGGGGACTATACAGACTTGTCTCCAGTGATTCAAGTAGATCAGAAGACCAGAGACTCACTCCGTTGGTGGCTGACCCAGGATTCCGCAGACCAGAGTGGGTCATTGTCACGACCGACGCCAGTCTATTAGGCTGTGGCGCGGTCTGGGATTCCCTGAAAGCTCAGGGTCTGTGGTCTCGGGAAGAGTCTCTTCTACCGATAAACATTCTGGAACTGAGAGCGATATTCAATGCTCTCCGGGCTTGGCCTCAACTAGCAAAGGCCAGATTCATAAGATTCCAATCAGACAACATGACGACTGTTGCTTACTTCAACCATCAGGGGGGAACAAGGAGTTCCCTGGCGATGAGAGAGGTGACCAAGATCATCAAATGGGCGGAGGATCACTCCTGCCACCTGTCTGCGATCCACATCCCAGGAGTGGAAAACTGGGAGGCGGATTATCTGAGTCGTCAGACTTTTCATCCGGGGGAGTGGGAACTCCACCCGGAGGTGTTTGCCCAGTTGACCCAATTATGGGGCATTCCAGACATGGATCTGATGGCGTCTCGTCAGAACTTCAAGGTTCCTTGCTACGGGTCCAGATCCAGGGATCCCAATGCGACTCTAGTGGATGCATTAGTGGCGCCTTGGACTTTCAACCTAGCTTATGCGTTTCCACCGTTCCCTCTCATTCCCAGGCTGGTAGCCAGGATCAAACAGGAGAAGTCCTCGGTGATTTTGATAGCTCCTGCGTGGCCACGCAGGACTTGGTATGCAGACCTGGTGAATATGTCATCGGCTCCACCATGGAAGCTACCTTTGAGACAGGATCTTCTAGTACAAGGTCCATTCGAACATCCAAATCTAGTTTCTCTCCAGCTGACTGCTTGGAAATTGAACGCTTGATTTTGTCTAAGCATGGGTTTTCGGATTCTGTGATAGATACTCTGGTAGAAGCCAGAAAACCTGTGACTAGAAAGATTACCATAAAATATGGAAAAGATATATCTGTAAGATTAAAATTCCTAGGATCCTTTCCTTTCTCCAAGAAGGTTTGGATAAGGGATTATCAGCGAGTTCTCTAAAAGGACAGATTTCTGCTTTATCTGTCTTGTTACACAAACGACTGGCAGCTGTGCCAGATGTTCAAGCTTTTGTTCAGGCTTTGGTCAGGATCAAGCCTGTTTACAGACCCTTGACTCCTCCCTGGAGTCTAAATTTGGTTCTTTCAGTTCTTCAAGGGGTTCTGTTTGAACTCTTACATTCCATAGATATCAAGTTGTTATCTTGGAAAGTTCTGTTTTTGGTTGCTATTTCTTCTGCTAGAAGAGTTTCTGAATTATCTGCTCTGCAGTGTAATCCGCCCTATCTGGTGTTCCATTCAGATAAGGTTGTTTTGCGTACTAAACCTGGTTTCCTTCCAAAGGTTGTTTCCAACAAGAATATTAACCAGGAAATAGTTGTGCCTTCTTTGTGTCCGAATCCAGTTTCAAAGAAGGAACGCTTGTTACACAATTTAGATGTAGTCCGTGCTTTAAAGTTCTATTTAGAAGCAACAAAGGATTTCAGACAAACGTCTTCTCTGTTTGTCGTTTATTCTGGCAAGAGGAGAGGTCAAAAAAAGCTACTTCTGCCTCTCCTTCCTTTTGGCTGAAAAGCATCATACGATTGGCTTACAAGACTGCCGGACGGCAGCCTCCTGAACGAATCACAGCTCACTCTACTAGGGCTGTGGCTTCCACATGGGCCTTCAAGAACGAGGCTTCTTTTGATCAGATATGTAAGGCAGCGACCTGGTCTTCTCTGCACACTTTGTCCAAATTCTACAAATTTGATACTTTTGCTTCTTCGGAGGCTATTTTTGGGAGAAAGGTTTTGCAAGCCGTGGTGCCTTCTGTTTAGGTAACCTGATTTGCTCTCTCCCTTCATCCGTGTCCTAAAGCTTTGGTATTGGTTCCCACAAGTAATGGATGACACCGTGGACCGGACACACCAATGTTGGAGAAAACAGAATTTATGCTTACCTGATAAATTACTTTCTCCAACGGTGTGTCCGGTCCACGGCCCGCCCTGGTTTTTTAATCAGGTTTGAAGAATTTCTTTCTCTATACACTACAGTCACCACGGCACCCTATAGTTTCTCCTTTTTTTCTCCTAACCGTCGGTCGAATGACTGGGGGGGCGGAGCCTGGGAGGGACTATATGGACAGCTCTTGCTGTGTGCTCTCCTTGCCTTTCCCTGTGGGGGAGGAGAATATCCCACAAGTAATGGATGACACCGTGGACCGGACACACCGTTGGAGAAAGTAATTTATCAGGTAAGCATAAATTCTGTTTTTTCTTTCTTTTGAGAGTATACAAAGTAGCAGCTGACCAAGTGATTGCTATTCTTGTTGTTTCAAACCTGCATATATTGTTTGCACATTTTTACCTTTTTTCCACAGTTTATCTGTGGCCATTTATATCATGTTTTACACATTTTAAACACTTCACTCGATGCTGTTTAACTGTTGATATTCTGTAAACACTTTCAGCTGATCATTGCAGTATTTGGAATATCAACAGTTATTTTTAGCTTTATTTTTGTTTTACTTTTGTTTCTTGTATTACTGTGTATTAGTGAAATACTAACACTAACTGCTTTACAAATAATATACCATGTCACTTTCTTAATTTTGTTTATTACTGTTAGAATGTTCACTGTATAACACGAGTCTATCAACACATTACAGAACCCTTTCAATAGTTATTATTTCAGCCAGTTCATACAACGGACAAGAATCACTATTAACCAATACCGTATTTAACACATGCATTGATAACATCTTCTTGCATACATTTATTACCTGTATGTTAACCTTCCATTAACCCACGCTATTCAGAACAGGCACTACACAACATCATTACAACACACTGAGCACCGCCCATAAGGACAACAACATCACTAGTTTTACATCGTACTCACGAGCACTATCACTCACAGAAGGATTATTGCATATGCCAACATAATTCTGTACACTGTTTATTTTAATTACCACACGATTTCCTTGCTAATATTTTTGCACTATACAGTGAGGAGCTGAGACGCTCACTGACGCACACTAATCAACAGCAAACACTCTAGGACGTTTCCCTTCACGTAGGCTGACTACTCTAACCAATTATATTGTTTTTCACATTTTGAGATCGTGTTTCGATCTAACACGCCCACACTAACACTCTATTGAACAGAATAGAAGACACCCTATGCAAGACAGTGAATGCTGTCAGTTATTACCTCTATTAACACGCAATTAACCAGGATATTTTACTAAATACATATATTTTCTCGGGGGATATAACCATTTCACTAACACTCATATAAACAAACAATTAATATACTTCATGATAGACAGTGAGTGCTGTCAAGATATCACTTTTATAACACGCACCTAGTAAGAATATCTCACTCTTTTTTCTATACCCTTTTTTCTATTTTTTCTTGTGGTTAGCATCCACTACAGTCCAAAACCACTTTTAGCACGCACATAATCTACAACATTTGCCAACACATCACATCTCTTTATATACATTATACACATCAGAGGAGCTTCATGGTCAGTCACTTTTATTAACCAATACCATACACAACATTTTCACATCACTTTTTTTGTTTCTGTGTCTTCTTAGACAGTTTTTTTTCTTTTCTTTTTTTCTGTATCCAACACTTCACCACCAAATTTAACCTAAGTAAAGAATTGTAATTATATAGTCTTGTGCACTCATATTCAACATGCAATCCAAGGAAGAAAGGAATTCCAAACGTATGGGTTTCAATCTATCCAAGGATATTTCTATTGTGGAAATCCTATCAGAAACACAAGAAATTAAACCCATGAGGGATCTTTTTTTACCTATTAGAAGAAGAAATCAATAAAGAAAACAGACATTGGTGGGATTTGACCACATTAGAAAAATACTTGGAAATCAAACATATTCCTAGAGGTCTGAGACTTTTAAAACATTGCTCATTCAAAGATGATGCAGCAACCATTAAAAGATGGTATGAAGCGTTAGATGAATTTTCTTATAACCTCATTAAAATTTTAATAGACCATAGGAGACAACTATACAATCAGTGTAGTGTAAATATAGAAAAAATTCAAACAGATTTAAGAGTCTACCAACAAAATCCTGAATATAACAAAATTAACAAGGATATCAGTGAAAGGACTGATAGATATCAGGAAAATCTAGTCTCTAACAAGAATAAGAAATTACAGAGAGATCATGAAGACTATACCAATGACTGTGTATACACATATAATCGTAAGAACGACACGACAGAACACATAGCTAATAATTCAAACAGTCAGAGCGAATGGACCAAGGTCCAACATAGGGGAAATAACAAAAGGCATAAGACATCATTCACTCCAACTAACACCATGCACACATCTTCACAATCATACACCACCAATCCTTGGCATCACAACAAAATATCTCACAATTCCAACACAAATGACAACAGATCACAACATTATCACAATTATAATGGTGGACCCAACAGGAACCAACATGATTACAGAACTCATCATAACCATAATTACAACCACTAAACACAAACACAACACTCATACCAATATACACAAGCACTACAACACAATTACAAACAAGCACATCAATACAATCACAACATATCATTTCAACCACAACATAATCAACAACCGGGAGGACAATTGTCCTGTAACAAAGACTCCTATTATGGAAGACGAAATAACAATAGTTATCATTATCAACATCCAGAATATGCTACACCGAATACACATTCACTAAGAGAACCAACATCTATATCTGTAAACACTGAATTCAACTCTCATCATAACAATGCACAACGTAATTTGCATCAAGATACATTCGAAAATCCTAATAGATTCAGATTATTGTCCACTGAACACAGAGAATCCTCATCAGATGTAGAAAGTCCTAGTACAAGTCACGGCCCAGCTCCTTTTTTAGGGTTAGCTCCATTTTTAAGAACAGAAAGTCCGCATACAAGAGCAGGCAAAAGACCGCACACTACAGAAAACGAGGTTCCAGAGGCAGAGCCCTTGCCGCCAAGAAAAAGGACTTATCCAGACTAGATCAGGGAATTTTTAATCTGTCCACTTATCCATTATCTATTCCAGAAAAAAAGAGTCTTGAAACGAAGGCTTTCTTTCTTTCCACAAAACACGCCTAAAATGTTTGATATTTTTGTGGATTTGAATAATTTCACACGCAAACTTAGTCTACAAAAATACTTTGCAAATAAAAAACTCAAAACTGATCACATCGATTCTTCAATGACCCAAACCATTTTGACTGATTCCATGCCACCAAACAACAATTTAGTTTGCCTATATTCAGAAACTAGTGATCTTACCAATCATCTGTTTGATGGATATATACATACCGATGTTAAAAACAAATCCAATTTCAATCCCACTAATATAGGAAAGGATCATATAGATTTGTACCACAGTATGGTTTTAGAAGATTTTGACAATTTATTGAGGACAAAGAACAAAAAAAGAAATTGTCTCATGAGCCAGCAAAAAGCCATTTCTAGTCTTAAAAATAACCTCAACATCATCATCCGCGACGCCGACAAAGGCGGCGGAATAGTTATCCAGGATTTGGCAGATTATATTAGGGAAGCAGACAGGATTCTAGGAGACCAGGAATATTATCAAATATTACAAGGTGATCCCACTGACAAATTTCTAAAGTCTTATACAGAACTGATAGAAAAAGGGTTCACCCTAAAAATCTTGAATAAAAATGAAAGAGATTTCTTAAAAGTACAAAATCCAGGTATTGCCCACTATTATCATCTACCCAAAATCCACAAAAACAAAACAAATCCCCCAGGACGCCCAATCATTGCTGGAATCGGAAATTTAACTTACAACTTATCTTTTTTTATAGACAAATATCTGCAAAAACATGTAGTCACTTTACCGTCATATATCAAAGATAGCACTCATTTACTACAACATTTACAAAAAATCAATATTAACAACAGAAATCTTTCTTGGATCACCTGTGATGTCAGCTCTTTATAGTCAAACATTTCGCACGATTTAGGTTTATTAGCAATTTCACATTATCTTCACAAGGATATTTATTTGCCAAGCATACAAAGTGATTATATTTTAGAGAGCATTTTGTTTATTTTACAGCATAACTATTTCATATACCAAGACAATTTTTACTTACAGATCAAAGGAACGGCCATGGGGACCAGGTTCGCCCCCAGTTTTGCAAACCTATTCATGGGTTTCTTTGAAGAAAAATACATCTATTCAGCAAACTTTGGGGCGAACCTGGTCTTCTATGGCCGTTATATAGATGATCTGATTTTCTTATGGGAAGGAGATCTTTCGTTGGCCAACAATTTCATAGAACATTTAAACTGCAATAACATGGGCCTAAAATTCACGGCCAACATTCAGACCAAAAACATTGAATATCTAGATCTCATCCTCAGTTTAGAAGAACATAATATTACATCTAAGACCTTTTTTAAAGATGTCGACAGTAATAGTTTTTTAAATTACCACAGCAATCATCACAGGAATTGGATACACAATGTACCCTATAGTCAATTTCGTTGGATGAGACGAAATTGTAGCGATTATAACACTTTTTTGGAACAAAGTCAAGTATTATATAATAGGTTTATTGAAAAAGAATATCCCCCCATTTTATTAGACAGGGCCCTTGAGAGAGCGAAAAATCTTAATAGGGAGGATATCCTAGCAGATAAAAAAACCAACAAAACAGATACACCTTTTGGAGAGGAAGAAACTTTTTTCATAACACAATACAATTCTGATTTTCACAAAATACAACACATCATAAAAAAACATTGGTATATAATACAAAGGGACCCCATTCTCAAACATTTGGTAAAAGAAACACCAAAAATCATATATAAAAGAGCGCCCACACTTAGAAATCAGCTAGCTCCCAGTAAGAAAGTAAAACACAAACTTTCTAATAGAACATTACAAAATCACAATCAGAACAAGGGACTATTTGGCCTTCGGGGTATTTACAAATGTGGCAAAACAGGATGTGGCTCTTGTAAAATTATCAAATCAGGGATCAAAAATTTCAAATCCACAATCACTGGTGAGATTTTTCAAATTCCTTTCTTTTTCAACTGCAATTCATCTTTTACCGTTTATCTTATGGAGTGTTTATGCGGCCTCCAATATGTAGGCCGCACCTCCAGAAAACTGAGAAACAGATGGGGTGAACATCACCGCAACTGTAAAAACTCCAGAAAAAATAAAATTAAACATAGCATACCTAATCATTGTCTAATCAAACACAATGGAAATCCATACATTTTCAAATTCATTCCCATTGACTTTATTCCAAAGAGTTCTGATTATAACAGACTCACCAGACTTAGACAACGTGAAACATACTGGATCTACCGACTGAAGACTCTTCATCCACAAGGGTTGAATGCCAACCTGGATCTAGCAGCCTTCAATTGATAGACATCTACAATATTGAATTTATCTTTTTCTGATACAGCATACTAATTTATTTTATAACATTCATAGGTCAGATACACTATTGGAAAAATAGGGCAGAACTACATATCCAGGTAGTAATTTTATTGTTATTATTATTAATAATCTGATTGCATCTGTTAAATGTGAGAGAAAATAGGTACCAATTAGAAATTTAAATTTATATCAAATTTATATCAAATACCAGATTTCATTATGAAATTTCAGACATAGATTACTAATTATTATTCACACTTTACACATACCATACACTCAAAGAGAAATATTCATTTCTCCAACATAGGTGTGTCCGGTCCACGGCGTCATCCTTACTTGTGGGATATTCTCTTCCCCAACAGGAAATGGCAAAGAGCCCAGCAAAGCTGGTCACATGATCCCTCCTAGGCTCCGCCTTCCCCAGTCATTCTCTTTGCCGTTGTACAGGCAACATCTCCACGGAGATGGCTTAGAGTTTTTTGGTGTTTAAATGTAGTTTTTATTCTTCAATCAAGAGTTTGTTATTTTAAAATAGTGCTGGTATGTACTATTTACTCTGAAACAGAAAAGAGATGAAGATTTCTGTTTGTAAGAGGAAAATGATTTTAGCAACCGTTACTAAAATCGATGGCTGTTTCCACACAGGACTGTTGAGAGGAATTAACTTCAGTTGGGGGAAACAGTGAGCAGACTTTTGCTGCTTGAGGTATGACACATTTCTAACAAGACTTGGTAATGCTGGAAGCTGTCATTTTCCCTATGGGATCCGGTAAGCCATTTTTATTAAATAAGAATAAAGGGCTTCACAAGGGCTTTAAAGACTGGTAGACATTTTTCTGGGCTAAAACGATTGGTTTATAAGCATTTTTAATAGTTTATAGCTTTGAGGAGTTATTTTATTCTTGGGAATTATGTTAAATAACCGGCAGGCACTGTTTTGGACACCTTTTTCACTGGGGGCCTTCTCTAATCATAGGCAGAGCCTCATTTTCGCGCCACTAATGCGCAGTTGTTTTTGGGAAGCAAGGCATGCAGATGCATGTGTGAGGAGCTCAGATACATAGAAAAAGCTTACTGAAGGCGTCATTTGGTATCGTATTCCCCTCTGGGCTTGGTTGGGTCTCAGCAACAAGATCCTAAACAAATTTCTCAAGGTTCCATCGTTCAAAATGGAAACCATTCGGACAATTCTTCCTACCATTCAGGAAGGTCAATTCATGACCACGGTGGATTTAAAGGATGCGTATCTACATATTCCTATCCACAAGGAACATCATCGGTTCCTAAGGTTCGCCTTTCTGGACAAGCATTACCAGTTTGTGGCACTTCCATTCGGATTAGCCACTGCTCCAAGAATTTTCACAAAGGTACTAGGGTCCCTTCTAGCGGTGCTAAGACCAAGGGGCATTGCAGTAGTACCTTACTTGGACGACATACTGATTCAAGCGTCGTCTCTACCACAAGCAAAGGCTCATACGGACATTGTCCTGGCCTTTCTCAGATCTCACGGGTGGAAAGTGAACGTAGAAAAAAGTTCTCTATCTCCGTCAACAAGAGTTCCCTTCTTGGGAACAATAATAGACTCCTTAGAAATGAGGATTTTTCTGACAGAGGCCAGAAAATCAAAACTTCTAAGCTCTTGTCAAGTACTTCATTCTGTTCTTCTTCCTTCCATAGCGCAGTGCATGGAAGTAATAGGTTTGATGGTCGCGGCAATGGACATAGTTCCTTTTGCGCGAATTCATCTAAGACCATTACAACTGTGCATGCTCAGTCAGTGGAATGGGGATTATACAGACTTGTCTCCGACGATACAAGTAGATCAGAGGACCAGAGATTCACTCCGTTGGTGGCTGACCCTGGACAACCTGTCACAAGGGATGAGCTTCCGCAGACCAGAGTGGGTCATTGTCACGACCGACGCCAGTCTGGTGGGCTGGGGCGCGGTCTGGGAACCCCTGAAAGCTCAGGGTCTTTGGTCTCGGGAAGAATCTCTTCTCCCGATAAATATTCTGGAACTGAGAGCGATATTCAATGCTCTCAAGGCTTGGCCTCAGCTAGCAAAGGCCAAATTCATACGGTTTCAATCAGACAACATGACGACTGTTGCGTAAAGTAGTAGAAGAAGTGACCAAAATAATTCAATGGGCGGAGACTCACTCCTGCCACTTGTCTGCAATCCACATCCCAGGAGTGGAAAATTGGGAAGCGGATTTTCTGAGTCGTCAGACATTTCATCCGGGGGAGTGGGAACTCCATCCGGAAATCTTTGCCCAAATAATTCAATTGTGGGGCATTCCAGACATGGATCTGATGGCGTCTCGTCAGAACTTCAAGGTTCCTTGCTACGGGTCCAGATCCAGGGATCCCAAGGCGACTCTAGTGGATGCACTAGTAGCACCTTGGAGCTTCAACCTAGCTTATGTGTTCCCACCGTTTCCTCTCATTCCCAGGCTGGTAGCCAGGATCAAACAGGAGAGGGTATCGGTGATCTTGATAGCTCCTGCGTGGCCACGCAGGACTTGGTATGCAGATCTGGTGAATATGTCATCGGCTCCACCATGGAGGCTACCTTTGAGACAGGACCTTCTTGTTCAAGGTCCGTTCGAACATCCGAATCTGGCCTCACTCCAACTGACTGCTTGGAGATTGAACGCTTGATTTTATCAAAGCGAGGGTTCTCAGATTCCGTCATTGATACTCTTGTTCAGGCCAGAAAGCCTGTAACTAGAAAAATCTACCATAAAATATGGAAAAAATATATCTGTTGGTGTGAATCTAAAGGATTCCCATGGAACAAGATAAAAATTCCTAAGATTCTATCCTTTCTTCAAGAAGGTTTGGAGAAAGGATTATCTGCAAGTTCTTTGAAGGGACAGATTTCTGCTTTATCTGTTTTACTTCACAAAAGGCTGGCGGCTGTGCCAGATGTTCAAGCTTTTGTTCAGGCTCTGGTTAGAATCAAGCCTGTTTACAAACCTTTGACTCCTCCTTGGAGTCTTAATTTAGTTCTTTCAGTTCTTCAGGGGGTTCCGTTTGAACCCCTACATTCCGTTGATATCAAGTTATTATCTTGGAAAGTTTTGTTTTTGGTTGCAATTTCTTCTGCTAGAAGAGTTTCAGAGTTATCTGCTCTGCAGTGTTCTCCTCCTTATCTGGTGTTCCATGCAGATAAGGTGGTTTTGCGTACTAAACCTGGTTTTCTTCCGAAAGTTGTTTCTAACAAAAATATTAACCAGGAGATAGTCGTGCCTTCTTTGTGTCCGAATCCAGTTTCAAAGAAGGAACGTTTGTTGCACAATTTGGATGTAGTTCGTGCTCTAAAATTCTATTTAGAGGCTACAAAGGATTTCAGACAAACATCTTCCTTGTTTGTTGTTTATTCTGGTAAAAGGAGAGGTCAAAAAGCAACTTCTACCTCTCTCTTTTTGGCTTAAAAGCATCATCAGATTGGCTTATGAGACTGCCGGACGGCAGCCTCCTGAAAGAATCACAGCTCATTCCACTAGGGCCGTGGCTTCCACATGGGCCTTCAAGAACGAGGCTTCTGTTGATCAGATATGTAAGGCAGCGACTTGGTCTTCACTGCACACTTTTACTAAATTTTACAAATTTGATACTTTTGCTTCTTCTGAGGCTATTTTTGGGAGAAAAGTTTTGCAAGCCGTGGTGCCTTCCATCTAGGTGACCTGATTTGCTCCCTCCCATCATCCGTGTCCTAAAGCTTTGGTATTGGTTCCCACAAGTAAGGATGACGCCGTGGACCGGACACACCTATGTTGGAGAAAACAGAATTTATGTTTACCTGATAAATTACTTTCTCCAACGGTGTGTCCGGTCCACGGCCCGCCCTGGTTTTTTAATCAGGTCTGATGATTTATTTTCTCTAACTACAGTCACCACGGTATCATATGATTTCTCCTATGCAAATATTCCTCCTTTACGTCGGTCGAATGACTGGGGAAGGCGGAGCCTAGGAGGGATCATGTGACCAGCTTTGCTGGGCTCTTTGCCATTTCCTGTTGGGGAAGAGAATATCCCACAAGTAAGGATGACGCCGTGGACCGGACACACCGTTGGAGAAAGTAATTTATCAGGTAAACATAAATTCTGTTTTTCTTCATCTTTCTAACAAAACAATTATTTTCCCAAACAAACAATTACAAACAACACAACTATAAGCGTGGGTGTACAAGCACATGATGCAGACATTTGACATGGAGGGGGGGGGTTTATAAACATGTTTGCATGCATATGCAAAAATACCTCTGTTTATTGAACAATTTATTTCATACATACACATCCCTATGTACAAACACACCTTTTTATATTCAAAAAAAGATTGTGTATATTACAAAATCTCTTTTTTAGTCAGCTGGACTCTTTGCTACTTATACAACGTTTCTTGCATTGCTAGAGTAAAACCAGCCAAACAATTGGTACGGGCTCTGCAAGACCTCAACCACTGGGTGCTAGGGTTAGACTTAGGTTTAGGGGTTAATAACTTTATTATAGTGGCGGCGGCAGATTAGGGGTTAATACATTTAATAGGCTATGTGGGCTATGGCGGTTTAGGGGTTAATACTTGAATAGGTTAATTGCGTTGTGGTCTATGGTGGTTTAGGGGTTAATAATTGAGTTATTACTTGAGGTGTGGGTTTGATGGCGGATATAGGGCTTAATATTTTAAATAGGCATATTGCGTTGTGGGGGGTTGTCGGTCTAGGGGTTAATACATTTAATATTAGTAATGAGAGGGGGGATTGCGGATATAGGGGTTTTACGTGTCAGGCTTATTTTTGGGAAGCAGGTTAGACTTTTACGGGAGATTTGTAATTTTCTTTACTTTTCTTAGGCACCGGCAGTTTCTAAAGTGCCGTAAGTCACTAGCGACTCCAGAAATTTGTAGTTACGCTCATTTCTGGACATTGCTAGTTTATCCGACTTACGGCACTTTATGAACTGCCGGCGCCGTATATGTAATACCCCGATGTGCGAGGTGAAATTATGGGTGTCGCAGGTTCCCACGCTTGTGCCAAAACCTGCGCCGTATATGTGATCGCGCCCCTGGAGTGTAAAACCCTGTCTAGCAAATAAATTATTTTTCTCTACAATAAGGCAAATTCTAAAATATATCTATATAGCTGCAATTATAAATTAATAGCTCTAAATATGACTAATTAAACTACACAGGTCTATAAATATGAGCTTAAAATTCTAATGGTGCCCTTTTAAAATTACTAACTGCAATCTAGTTATAGTTACCAAATACCTTTGATTAAAATATTATATATATATTTATTTATCGTGTATACTTTACCTCAAATAACCAAATCGATGTTTCAGTTTCCAGAATTTCTTGTTTCACCTTATATGAATAAAGGTATTGCAATATGGATAATAAAAGGTAGCCTAATTTTGCTTATAGTGACTGTGTCCCAAAATGGCTGCAAAGTTCTCAGTCAAAAAATTAGCAAACAGCTCAACCCCTCCTATCCTCTTGCATGAGGTTATATCACATGATATAACCCCACCCTTTTTTATTCTAATCATTGGTGAAACTGGGATGATAGGCCCTTCGATGCTTGTCTCTGATTCGCCCTCTGATCTGAACATCTAGGTTATTTTGGGAAACACCTCCCTGAGCAGCCAAATGCCTTTTGGCTGCAATACCATTTTTGAACTATAGGTGGCAGCAGATACCCAGAAATGCAGTTTTACCATCAATGCTGCTACAGTTTAATATGGATTCATATATATTTTTACAATGTATTATATTTCTAGTATTAATAAGTCACATATTCCATGTGTATTGGACCACGTCATACCACTCATCCTGGGCATTTCAAGACTAGATATGATATATTTCTCATAAAACAAAGTAATTCTTATACATTTAAGATGTATGGGTATTTTAAAAGGATTTTAATACTTTTAGCATGGATCTAATTAATATCTCAGTTATCATCTTAATATCACATACATACCTTGAGATCAGCAATCAGATGTGGTTTCATATTTATTACTATCCCATATAAATATTTCATATCTGTATATTTCTTGCTGAGTGTATAAAACATATGATATTATTTAAAACACCAATTATATATGTACTTATTAAATGCCTGAAAAATATAAGAATATGTTATTAATTCTTAAAATAAATTGGACATTTTAAATTGACTGTATAGCTACTTGTTCAATACAGCAGACATTTATCCAATATAGTATCAGTTTCAGATCAATACATACATATATATATATATATATATATATATTTCTTCTGTTAAGTGTGATCAGTCCACGGGTCATCATTACTTCTGGGATATTACTCCTCCCCAACAGGAAGTGCAAGAGGATTCACCCAGCAGAGCTGCATATAGCTCCTCCCCTCTACGTCACTCCCAGTCATTCTCTTGCACCCAACGACTAGATAGGATGTGTGAGAGGACTATGGTGATTTTATTTAGTTTTATTTCTTCAATCAAAAGTTTGTTATTTTTTAATAGCACCGGAGTGTGTTATTCCTTCTCTGGTGGAGTTTGAAGAAGAATCTACCAGAGTTTTTACTATGATTTTAGCCGGAGTTGTTAAGATCATATTGCTGTTTCTCGGCCATCTGAGGAGAGGTAAACTTCAGATCAGGGGACAGCGGGCAGTTTAATCTGCAAAGAGGTATGTAGCAGTTTTTATTTTCTGACAATGGAATTGATGAGAAAATCCTGCCATACCGACATAATATCATGTATGTATATTTAACATTTGAGTATTCTGGGGAATGGTACTTCACTGGAATTACACTGTGTATATAAGACTTTAGCCTAATTGCAAAGCAACAGGTTTTTAATAACTCTTAATTTATGTTAAACGTTTTTGCTGGAATGTAAAATCGTTTCCATTTTCTGAGGTACTGGGTGAATAAAATGTTTGGGCACTATTATTCCACTTGGCAGTTGCTTGATCTAATTATGACAGTTTACTGATCTCTCTCACTGTTGTGTGTGAGGGGGAGGGACCTGTTTTTGGCGCTTTTGCTACGCATCTGAAATTTCAGTCAGAAGCTCATTGTTTTTTCCTGCATGTTCCGGTTTATCCCTACAGAACTCAGGGGTCTTCAAAGCTTGTTTGAGGGAAGTAATCTAACAGAGCTGTTAGATTATTGTTGACTGTGATAAAAAACGTTTATTCTTTAACTTTTTTATGACATCAGGGTTAGTTTTTCTTTGCTAATGGGAACAAACCTTTGCTAAATTGTGTTTTGTTTTTCAAAGTTTATTAATTTCAACTGTTATATATCTTTCAGTGCTTCTTAAAGCACAGTACGTTTTTTTCATTGTGTTTTACTTGAATAATATTTCCAAGTTGCAAGTTTATTTGCTAGTGTGTTAAACATGTCTGATTCAGAGGATGAGACCTGTACTATTTGTGCCAACGCCAAAGTGGAGCCCAATAGAAATTTATGTACTAACTGTATTGATGCTACTTTAAATAAAAGTCAATCTGTACAAATTGAACAAATTTCACCAAACAACGAGGGGAGAGTTATGCCGACTAACTCGCCTCACGTGACAGTACCTGCATCTCCCGCTCGGGAGGTGCGCGATATGGTGGCGCCCAGTACATCTGGGCGGCCATTACAAATAACATTACAAGATATGGCTACTGTTATGACTGAGGTTTTGGCTAAATTACCAGAACTAAGAGGCAAGCGTGATCACTCTGGGGTGAGAACAGAGTGCGCTGATAATGCTAGGGCCATGTCAGATACTGCGTCACAACTTGCAGAACATGAGGACGGAGAGCTTCATTCTGCGGCTGACGGTTCTGATCCAAACAGATTGGATTCAGATATTTCAAATTTTAAATTTAAGCTGGAAAACCTCCGTGTATTACTAGGGGAGGTGTTAGCGGCTCTGAATGATTGTAACACAGTTGCAATACCAGAGAAAATGTGTAGGTTGGATAAATATTTTGCGGTACCGACGTGTACTGACGTTTTTCCTATACCTAAGAGACTAACTGAAATTATTACTAAGGAGTGGGATAGACCCGGTGTGCCGTTCTCACCCCCTCCGATATTTAGAAAGATGTTTCCAATAGACACCGCCACACGGGACTTATGGCAAACGGTCCCTAAGGTGGAGGGAGCAGTTTCTACTTTAGCTAAGCGTACCACTATCCCGGTAGAGGATAGCTGTGCCTTTTCAGATCCAATGGATAAAAAGTTAGAGGGTTACCTTAAGAAAATGTTTATTCAACAAGGTTTTATATTGCAACCCCTTGCATGCATTGCGCCGGTCACGGCTGCAGCGGCATTCTGGATTGAGTCTCTAGAAGAGAACCTTAGTTCAGCTACGCTGGACGACATTTTGGACAGGCTTAGAATACTTAAGCTAGCTAATTCATTCATTTCGGAAGCCGTAGTACATTTAACTAAGCTTACGGCTAAGAATTCCGGATTCGCTATTCAGGCGCGTAGAGCACTGTGGCTAAAATCCTGGTCAGCTGATGTAACTTCTAAGTCCAAATTACTTAATATACCTTTCAAGGGACAGACCTTATTCGGGCCCGGTTTGAAAGAAATTATCGCTGACATTACAGGAGGTAAGGGCCACGCCCTGCCTCAAGACAAAGCCAAATCTAAGGCTAGACAGTCTAATTTTCGTTCCTTTCGGAATTTCAAAGCAGGAGCAGCATCAACTTCCACTGCTCCAAAACAAGAAGGATCTGGTACTCGCTACAGACAAGGCTGGAGACCTAACCAGTCCTGGAACAAGGGCAAGCAGGCCAGGAAACCTGCTGCTGCCCCTAAAACAGCATGAATTGAGGGCCCCCGATCCGGGATCGGATCTAGTGGGGGGGCAGACTTTCTCTCTTCGCCCAGGCTTGGGCAAGAGATGTCCAGGATCCCTGGGCGCTAGAGATAATATCTCAGGGATACCTTCTGGACTTCAAATACTCTCCTCCAAGAGAGAGATTTCATCTGTCAAGGTTGTCGACAAACCAAACAAAGAAAGAAGCGTTTCTACGCTGCATACAAGAACTATTGTTAATGGGAGTAATCCATCCAGTTCCACGGTCGGAACAGGGACAGGGGTTTTACTCAAATCTGTTTGTGGTTCCCAAAAAAGAGGGAACTTTCAGACCAATCCTGGATTTAAAGATCCTAAACAAATTCCTAAGAGTTCCATCATTCAAAATGGAGACTATTCGGACAATTTTACCCATGATCCAAGAAGGTCAGTACATGACCACAGTGGATTTAAAGGATGCTTACCTTCACATACCGATTCACAAAGATCATTACCGGTATCTAAGGTTTGCCTTTCTAGACAGGCATTACCAGTTTGTAGCTCTTCCATTCGGTTTGGCTACAGCTCCGAGAATCTTCACAAAGGTTTTAGGTGCTCTTCTGGCGGTACTAAGACCGCAGGGAATTTCGGTAGCTCCGTACCTAGACGACATTCTGATACAATCTTCAAGCTTTCAAACTGCCAAGTCTCATACAGAGTTAGTACTGGCTTTTCTAAGGTCACATGGATGGAAGGTGAACGAAAAGAAAAGTTCACTCGTTCCACTCACAAGAGTTCCCTTCCTGGGAACTCTTATAGATTCTGTAGAAATGAAGATTTACCTGACAGAGGACAGGTTAACAAGACTTCAAAGTGCTTGCCTCACCCTTCATTCCATTCAACACCCGTCAGTGGCTCAATGCATGGAGGTAATCGGCTTAATGGTAGCGGCAATGGACATAGTGCCATTTGCTCGCTTACACCTCAGACCACTGCAACTATGCATGCTAAGTCAGTGGAATGGGGATTACTCAGACTTGTCCCCTTCTCTGAATCTGGATCAAGAGACCAGAAATTCTCTTCTATGGTGGCTTTCTCGGCCACATCTGTCCAGGGGGATGCCATTCAGCAGACCAGACTGGACAATTGTAACAACGCCAGCCTTCTAGGTTGGGGTGCCGTCTGGAATTCTCTGAAGGCTCAGGGACAATGGAGTCAGGAGGAGAGTCTCCTGCCAATAAACATTCTGGAATTGAGAGCAGTTCTCAATGCCCTCCTGGCTTGGCCCCAGTTGACAACTCGGGGGTTCATCAGGTTTCAGTCGGACAACATCACGACTGTAGCTTACATCAACCATCAGGGAGGGACAAGGAGCTCCCTAGCAATGATGGAAGTATCAAAGATAGTTCGCTGGGCAGAGTCTCACTCTTGCCACCTGTCAGCAATCCACATCCCGGGAGTGGAGAACTGGGAGGCGGATTTCTTAAGTCGTCAGACTTTCCATCCGGGGGAGTGGGAACTTCATCCGGAGGTCTTTGCCCGAATACTTCGACGTTGGGGCAAACCAGAGATAGATCTTATGGCGTCTCGACAGAACGCCAAGCTTCCTCGTTACGGGTCCAGATCCAGGGATCCAGGAGCAGTCCTAATAGATGCCCTGACAGCACCTTGGGACTTCACGATGGCTTATGTGTTTCCACCCTTCCCGATGCTTCCTCGATTGATTGCCAGAATCAAACAGGAGAGAGCATCAGTGATTCTAATAGCACCTGCATGGCCACGCAGGACTTGGTATGCAGACCTGGTGGACATGTCATCCTGTCCACCTTGGTCTCTACCTCTGAAACAGGATCTCCTGATACAGGGTCCCTTCAAACATCAAAATCTAACTTCTCTGAAGCTGACTGCTTGGAAATTGAACGTTTGATTTTATCAAGACGTGGGTTTTCTGAGTCAGTTATTGACACCTTAATACAGGCTAGGAAGCCTGTTACCAGAAAGATTTACCATAAGATATGGCGTAAATACCTATATTGGTGTGAATCCAAAGGTTACTCTTGGAGTAAGGTTAGGATTCCTAGGATATTGTCTTTTCTACAAGAAGGTTTAGAAAAGGGTTTATCTGCTAGTTCATTAAAGGGACAGATCTCAGCTCTGTCCATTCTGTTACACAAACGTCTGTCAGAAGTGCCAGACGTTCAGGCTTTTTGTCAGGCTTTGGCCAGGATTAAGCCTGTGTTTAAAATTGTTGCTCCGCCATGGAGTTTAAACCTTGTTCTTAACGTTTTACAGGGTGTTCCGTTTGAACCCCTCCATTCCATTGATATAAAGTTGTTATCTTGGAAAGTTCTATTTTTAATGGCTATTTCCTCGGCTCGAAGAGTCTCTGAGTTATCGGCCTTACATTGTGATTCTCCTTATTTGATTTTTCATTCGGATAAGGTAGTTCTGCGCACTAAACCTGGGTTCTTACCTAAGGTAGTCACTAACAGGAATATCAATCAAGAGATTGTTGTTCCTTCTTTGTGTCCAAATCCTTCTTCAAAGAAGGAACGTCTTCTGCACAATCTGGATGTAGTTCGTGCCCTAAAGTTTTACTTACAGGCAACTAAGGAATTTCGACAAACGTCTTCCCTGTTTGTCGTTTACTCTGGTCAGAGGAGAGGTCAAAAGGCTTCTGCTACCTCTCTTTCTTTTTGGCTTCGTAGCATAATTCGTTTAGCCTATGAGACTGCTGGACAGCAGCCTCCTGAAAGAATTACAGCTCATTCTACTAGAGCTGTGGCTTCCACTTGGGCCTTTAAGAATGAGGCCTCTGTTGAACAGATTTGCAAGGCTGCAACTTGGTCTTCGCTTCATACTTTTTCCAAATTTTACAAATTTGACACTTTTGCTTCCTCGGAGGCTATTTTTGGGAGAAAGGTTCTTCGGGCAGTGGTTCCTTCGGTATAAAGAGCCTGCCTATCCCTCCCGTCATCCGTGTACTTTTGCTTTGGTATTGGTATCCCAGAAGTAATGATGACCCGTGGACTGATCACACTTAACAGAAGAAAACATAATTTATGCTTACCTGATAAATTCCTTTCTTCTGTAGTGTGATCAGTCCACGGCCCGCCCTGTTTTTTAAGGCAGGTAAATATTTTTTAAATTATACTCCAGTCACCACTACACCCTTGGTTTCTCCTTTCTCGTTGGTCCTTGGTCGAATGACTGGGAATGACGTAGAGGGGAGGAGCTATATGCATCTCTGCTGGGTGAATCCTCTTGCACTTCCTGTTGGGGAGGAGTAATATCCCAGAAGTAATGATGACCCGTGGACTGATCACACTACAGAAGAAAGGAATTTATCAGGTAAGCATAAATTATGTTATATATATATATATATATATATATATATATATATATATATATATGGAGATATATATATATATATATATATATATATATATATGGATAGATGTTTTTTAATATGATCTGTGCATTTTAAATTATTATGAAGATTTAGCCACAGCATTCCCATATGCCTGTAGGTAAACATGAGTTCAGCTGCTTTATATGTATTTCTTCTATAAAGGTAAGACGAATCCACGGATTCATCCTTGTGGGATATTATCCTCCTGCTAACAGGAAGTGGCAAAGAGCACCACAGCAGAGCTGTCTATATAGCTCCTCCCTTAGCTCCACCCCCAGTCATTCTCTTTGCCTACTCTAAGTACTAGGAAGGGTAAAGTGAAAGAGATGATAAAATATTAGTTTTTAATTTCTTCAAGCAAGAGATTGTTATTTTAAATGGTACCGGTGTGTACTATTTACTCTCAGGCAGCAGATGGATGAAGACTGCTGCCTGGAGGATGATGATCTTAGCATTTGTAACTAAGATCCAGTGCTGTTCCCACAGAGGCTGAGGAATACAGGAAATCTCAGTGTGAGGAATGTTTTCATGCTATGCAGCAATGAGGTATGTTCAGTCATATTTTTCTGGAGAGACTGTGTATTTCAGAAAGGCTGACATTATACCTAGGAGGGTAAGGGTAAGCAGTAATCCTAGAGCTAATAAGAAGGGCATTACTATGCTTGCATAAGGGGCCAATTACAAATATGGTTGACATTGAATTGTAAATGTTTGTGGGCAAACGTTTTTATGATCTGGGAGTGCTTTAACGTTTTGTGGGCAATAACGTTTTGGGCAACTTTATTGAGGGCACACATGGCTTAATTTCTGGGTCTCAGAACCCACATGGCTAGTTATAACCGCTCTGGTGTGGTTCTTTGAGGCTGTGGAGACATCGAGTGAGATGGGCGGGGCCTATTTTCACGCTTCAGATGCACAGTTAATTTCTCGCAGCAAGCTCTAACTCCTGAGGGCCCTGGGGGATGTTTTGGGCCTAATCGAAGCTTTAACCCCACTTTTACTATCCCTGAGGGCAGGTAGGGCCACAGCAGGGCTGTGGCAAGGTTCTGAGGGTGTTTTTTTCCGGATCTGGGCCTATTTTCAATCCGGTTTGCACATTAAAGGGTTAAATGTTAAAATACCTTGTGGGGCAATCTTAATTACATATATTGTGTCTAAAAAAATTGGTGCATGTTTAGGCTGTTTTGCAGAACGTGTATGCCTTTTTCTCTTAAAGGCGCAGTACCGTTTTTTAAGATTGTTATTTTTTTCACTAAATAAAGTGTTTTCATGCTTGTTTGTAGTCATTACTAGCCTGTTCAACATGTCTGACATTGAGGAAAGTCAATGTTCAATATGTTTAGAAGCCATTGTGGAACCTCCACTTAGAATGTGTCCCTCATGCACTGAAAGATCAATAAATTGTAAAGAACATATTTTAGCTACTAAAAGTATGTCACAGGATGATTCTCAGTCAGAAGGGAATCATGTTATGCCATCTAATTCTCTCCAAGTGTCACAACCGTTAACTCCCGCACAAGCGACGCCAAGTACTTCTAGTGCGTCTAATTCTTTCACCCTGCAAGATATGGCCGCAGTTATGAATACTACCCTCACAGAGGTTTTATCTAAGCTGCCTGGGTTGCAGGGGAAGCGCAGTAGGTCTGGTGTGAGAACAAAAGCTGAGCCCTCTGACGCTTTATTAACCATATCCGATATACCCTCATGATGTTCTGAAGTGAGGGATTTGCTGGCTGAGGGAGAGATTTCTGATTTAGGAAATATGTTCCCTCAGACAGACTCAGATATGACGACTTTTAAATTTAAACTAGAACACCTCCGCTTATTGCTCAGGGAGGTTTTAGCGACTCTGGATGATTGTGACCCTATTGTAGTTCAAGAGAAATTGTGTAAAATGGACAGATTCCTAGAGGTTCCTGCCTACACTGATGTTTTTCCGGTCCCTAAGAGGATTTCGGAAATTGTTACTAAGGAGAGGGATAGACCAGGTATTCCGTTCGCTCCCCCTCCTACTTTTAAGAAAATGTTTCCCATATCAGGCACCGTGCGGGACTTGTGGCAGGCGGTCCCTAAGGTGGAGGGAGCTATTTCTACCCTGGCTAAGCGTACAACTATACCCATTGAGGACAGTTGTGCTTTCAAAGATCCTATGGATAAAAAATTAGAGGGTCTCCTGAAGAAAATATTTGTTCATCAAGATTTTCTTCTCCAACCTATAGCGTGCATTGTTCCTGTAACTACTGCAGCATCCTTTTGGTTCGAGGCTCTGGAAGAGGCTCTTCAGGTTGAGACCCCATTAGATGATATTCTGGATAGAATTAGGGCTCCCAAGCTAGCTAATTCTTTCATTACAGATGCCGCTTTTCAACTGGCTAAATTAGCGGTGAAGAATTCAGGATTTGCCATTTTAGCGTGTAGAGAGTTATGGCTTAAGTCCTGGTCTGCTGCTGTGTCATCAAAGGCTAAACTTTTAGCCATCCCTTTCAAGGGTAAGACCCTATTCGGGCCTGAACTGAAAGAGATCATTTCAGACATCACTGGAGGGAAAGGCCATGCCCTTTCCTCAGGATAAGACGAATAAGATGAGGACCAAACAAAATAATTTTCGTTCCTTTCGAAACTTCAAAGGTGGTCCCTCTTCCTCTTCCCCTGCCGCAAAGCAAGTGGGGAATTTTGCTCAATCCAAGTCAGTCTGGAGACCTAACCAGACTTGGAACAAGGGTAAACAGTTCAAGAAGCCCGCTGCTGCCATCAAGACAGCATGAAGGGGTAGCCCCCGAACCAGGACCGGATCTAGTAGGGGGCAGACTTTCTCTCTTTGCTCAGGCTTGGGCAAGAGACGTTCAGGACTCCTGGGCTTTAGAAATCGTAACCCAGGGGTATCTTCTAGATTTCAAAGATTCTCCCCCAAGGGGGAGATTCCATCTTTCTCAATTGTCTGTAAACCAGACAAAAAGAGAGACGTTCTTACGCTGTGTAGAATACCTATATACCATGGGAGTGATCTGCCCAGTTCCGAAAACAGAACAGGGGCAAGGGTTCTACTCCAATCTGTTTGTGGTTCCCAAAAAAGATGGAGACCATTCGGACTATTTTGCCGATGATCCAGGAGGGTCAATATATGACCACCGTGGATTTAAAGGATGCGTATCTGCACATTCCTATCCACAAAGATCATCACCAGTTCCTCAGGTTTGCCTTTCTGGACAAGCATTACTAGTTTGTGGCTCTTCCCTTTGGGTTGGCCATGGCTCCCAGACTTTTCACAAAGGTGCTAGGGTCCCTTCTGGTGGTTCTAAGGCCGTGGGGCATAGCTGTGGCGCCTTATCTGGATGATATCTTAATCCAGGCGTCGACTTACCAACTAGCCAAGTCTCACACGGACATCGTGTTGGCTTTTCTAAGATCTCACGGGTGGAAGGTGAACATAAAAAAAGAGTTCACTTATCCCTCTCACAAGAGTTCCATTCCTGGGAACTCTGATAGATTCAGTGGACATGAACATTTTTCTGACGGAGGTCAGGAAATCAAAAATGTTATCCATCTGCCGATCTCTTCATTCCATTCCTCGGCCATCAGTGGCTCAGTGTATGGAGGTAATCGGACTAATGGTAGCGGCAATGGACATAGTTCCGTTTGCTCGCTTGCATCTCAGATCACTGCAATTTTGCATGCTCAGACAGTGGAATGGGGATTATGCAGATTTATCTCCTCAGATAAATCTGGACCAAGACACCAGAGACTCTCTTCTTTGGTGGTTGTCACAGGATCATCTGTCCAAGGGAATGTGTTTCCGCAGGCCAGCGTGGGTCATAGTGACGACGGACGCCAGCCTATTGGGCTGGGGTGCAGTCTGGAATTCCCTGAAAGCACAGGGTTTGTGCTGAAAACGATATTCAACGCACTTCAGGCGTGGCCTCAGCTGGCGTCGGCCAGATTCATAAGATTCCAGTCGGACAATATCACGACTGTAGCATATATCAATCATCAGGGGGGAACAAAGAGTTATCTAGCGATGATAGAAGTTACCAAAATAATTCGATGGGCAGAGACTCACTCTTGCCATCTATCAGCAATCTATATCCCAGGGGTGGAGAACTGGGAAGCCCATTTTCTAAGTCGTCAGACTTTTCATCCGGGGGAGTGGGAACTCCATCCGGAGGTGTTTGCACAATTGATTCAGCAATGAGGCACACCAGAATTGGATCTGATGGCGTCTCGTCAGAACGCCAAACTTCCTTGTTACGGGTCCAGGTCAAGAGATCCTCAGGCAGTACTGATAGATGCTCTAGCAGTACCCAGGTCGTTCAACCGGGCTTACGTGTTTCCAACATTTCCTCTCCTTCCTCGTTTGATTGCCAGAATCAAACAGGAGAGAGCTTCAGTGATTTTGATAGCACCTGCGTGGCCACGCAGGACTTGGTATGCAGACCTGGTGAACATGTCATATCTTCCACCATGGACTCTGCCTCTGAGACAGGACCTTCTGATTCAATGTCCGTTCCAGCATCCAAATCTAGTTTATCTGCGGCTGACTGCTTGGAGATTGAACGCTTGATTTTATCCAAGCGGGGTTTCTCTGAGTCGGTTATAGATACCTTGATTCAGGCTCGAAAGCCTGTCTCTAGGAAAATTTATCATATGAAATGGCGTATATATCTTTATTGGTGCGAATCCAAAGGCTACTCATGGAGTAAGATCAGGATTCCTAGGATTTTGTCCTTTCTCCAAGAAGGATTGGAGAAGAGGCTATCAGCTAGTTCCTTAAAGGGACAGATATCTGCTTTATCAATTCTACTGCACAAGCGTCTGGCAGATGTTCCAGATGTTCAGTCGTTCTGTCAGGCTTTAGTTAGAATCAAGCCTGTGTTTAAACCTGTTGCTCCGCCATGGAGTTTGAATTTAGTTCTTAAAATTCTTCATGGGGTTCCGTTTGAACCTATGCTTTCCATAGATATTAAGCTTCTATCTTTGCGTATCAAATCTGGATTCCTTCCTAAGGTTGTTACTAATAAGAATATTAATCAGGAAATTGTTGTTCCTTCTCTGTGTCCTAATCCTTCCTCTAAGAAGGAGCGTCTATTGCACAACTTGGACGTGGTTCATTCTTTAAAGTTTTACTTGCAAGCGACCACAGATTTCCGTCAAACATCTTCTTTGTTTGTTGTCTATTCTGGAAAACGTAGAGGTCAAAAAGCTACGGCTACCTCTCTTGCCTTTTGGCTGAAAAGCATCATTCGTTTGGCATACGAGACTGCTGGACAGCAGCCTCCTGAAAGAATTACAGCTCACTCTACTAGAGCGGTGGCTTCCACATGGGCTTTTAAAAATGCTTCTGTTGAACAGATTTGTAAGGCTGCGACTTGGTCTTCGCTTCATACCTTTTCCAAATTTTACAAATTTGATACCTTTGCTTCTTCGGAGGCTATTTTTGGGAGAAAAGTTCTTCAAGCAGTGGTGCCTTCTGTTGTTCCTCCCGTTCATCCGTGTCCTGTAGCTTTGGTATTGTATCCCACAAGTAAAGGATCAATTCGTGGACTCGTCTTACCTTTATAGAAGAAAAGTAAATTTATGCTTACCTGATAAATTAATTTATTCTATGGTAAGACAAGTCCACGGCCCGCACTGTCATTTTAAGACAGATTATATTTTTTTGATTTTAACTTCAGTCACCTCTGCACCTTGTAGTTTCTCCTTTTTCTTCCTGTACCTTCGGTCGAATGACTGGGAGGTGGAGCTAAGGGAGGAGCTATATAGACAGCTCTGCTGTGGTGCTCTTTGCCACTTCCTGTTAGCAGGAGGATAATATCCCACAAGTAAAGGATGAATCCGTGGACTCGTCTTACCATAGAAGAAATGAATTTATCAGGTAAGCATAAATTTACTTTTAGTTGGCTCGGGCAATTAACAGGTCTGTGCTAATTACTATATTCCTGGCTTTAGTGATGCATATTTCCCACCAAAGGGGTTTTTACAGACATTTAGGCTCTCTCTGAATTGAGCAGTGAGGGGGGTCTGTAAATCTATTAGCCATTTTGGGTAGGAAACTCCATATATGGACATACACATCTGAGGGTTCCAAAATGCTAATATTTACTTTGAAGTGGCCCACTGGCCTTATCTTATACAAAGGTCTAAACCTTTTGATCTTTCCTGTGTAACCAAGAAGAAGTGGGGTTTGGTCTGCCATGGCTACAGCCCACACAATTTATGTCAAATTAGATTTTAGATAAAAAATGAATTATCAGATTTTATGGTACATCTGTAGTTTATTTAATGCTACTCACAGCTACCCTGACAAGCTGACGGATAGCTATTCACAGAGCACTTACTGTTGTGAGCTGAAGAAATTGTGAGGTAAAATATCTTCCTGTATTACATAGAGATGTTCAGGTGATATTTTCTTGACAGTTTTTTGTAGTTTTTCTACATGTCTTTCAAGTGATTTAGTATATGGGTTTAATGTTCCTTTAAGGACCGCATATAAATTTATGGGTGTTAAAAATGCATGCAAATAATATATTTCCTAACATTCAGATTAAGTTAATGTTGCAGGATACACTCTGTATGCATTTTTCCCCTTTAAAAAGTGAGTGAAATAGTGCGCTAGTGTCAGGGGAGGAGATCAAACACCTTACTGGGTATGCTTAGATCCTTCAATCTAAGCAATAATGATGTACTAAAAAAGAGGGGATAGTAAGGGCGCTAAGAGCTGAAGATCTTAGGGGGTAGTGTTTTTCGTTAAACTGCTATTATTGCATTAATATTAGTGGTGCATTGGGTGTAAGAAATTAATTTCTAGGTGATTCTACATATACACTCTAAACGTGTTGGATACATTTTTAAATATTTTTAATAAAGGTAAAAATTAGAAATTAAAATTTTTCATTTATACAAAGACACTTATATGGAACAATTATTAGAGACGTCTCTCTATTGTATTGGGGATCCAACCAACAATATCACAAATCAGCAAAAATATGCAATCATAAGAAAATTCGTATGATATAAGAAATGTATCAGTTTTTGGCAATTTATACAATGTTAAAAATTAAAAATTGTAGCAGCCTTGTATATAAAAACAATGTTGAATGAACTCGGGTTGTGTTCTTATATAGGAAAGTTCCTCTCCATTTGGTAAGATATAGTAGCTGGAGTTCTTTTACAGCGGTGCTGTGAGAAACTAATTTATAAAGAACACTTTAGTGCCTCTGAGTCCAGAGAGTATTAAATTAAGAGTTTTTTATAAGCGTCCTACATATACAGTGTTTTCAGGTAGTATTTGTTTATCTTCTAGTGGTAACGTACCTCTCTTTTCTGGTATCCAAAAGCCGTGAGGTGTGCTGTGTTTCTTCCGCGGCTGGTCTTTGCCTTGTGAAGCCGGCGTCTGACGTCACACCCGGTTATCCACAGGAGCCGCCCACAGGTGTCAATCACTATCCCGGAGACACTCTCAGGTAGTTACCACTTGTAGCAGTTAGTTGGTTCAAAATAGAATGTATTCTGATGCCGCCAGTGTTGGCGATCCTTAGGACAAGTCCCTTATCTTGTGGTAACCTCCTCTTAGTGCTTAGGCACGCAGGTTATTTTTGTCCAACAGGTGTTCTGTTACCAGGAACAGTTCCAATTTTAAAAGGTCAACCCGGGTTGTCAAATTTTAGTAGAACTCTGGTGCAAGGTCCTCTCACTTCAACGCGTTTCACTCCCTTAGGAGCTTTATCAAGAATGACCTGAGACCATTATGCACCTTTCTTTTAAAGGGACAGTCCTTTTCTTATTGGCTGAATTTTAAATGGATTTTTGTCTTATGTGTTCTCTTCTTCATTTTTTAAGGTGGATTTTTTCTATATACTCTCTTCAGCACTACTAGATGCACCTTCTTACAAAAATTTTCCAACTTTTACAAGGCTTTATAGTTCCATAAAGGGTCATTTGTTACATAAGTTATTACATAAAAATAAAAGTAAAAATAATTACATAAAAATAAATAAAATATTATATTAGCAATGATACTAATAAGAAAAATAGAAAGTGTCAGAGTGAAATTTTTATACTTAAGGGTATATGATATATTTATAGTTTGTGCTTGTGTTATTCTACTCATACATAGTGAAATATCTAACTGGATGTTTTGTATAGGGAGAATTTTTTGGCTTCTTGGAGCCTCTATTTTTGCAAGAAACTTATTAATATGTGAGGTTTCATTATTTCATGTGTTTAAACATTATTTAAAGTGCATTTAAGCAAAAAGTGCTGAGGTGCTGATTTTAGGGTATTTGTGAAAATTTAAGAAAAATATAATTAGTGTATTAATCTAACAAAAAGGGTGATATATATAGTTCTGAGTTCAACCCTTTTGGAGATAAGGTATTATACTTAAAGATGAACTCTGCTTCTTTAAGTAAGAGTTTTTTCTGGATATCTCCTCCCCTCCAATGATTTTTTACTTTATATATCCCCCAATAAGACATATCTTTAGTTTTGCCTTTATGGACATTTTTAAAATGTTTGTAGAGATATGTATCCTCATTTCCATTTTCTATACTAGAAATGTGCTCCCTTATTCGATCCCTTACTGCTCTTTTTGTTTCTCCAAAATAGAACATGTTGCAGGTACATTTTAGAATATATATAATACCTTTAGTTGTGCATCTAATTCTTTTATTTGTATGGAATCTTCTATGCTCCCTATCTGTATAGTACTTTGTTTTTTACTGTGTTTACATGCTTTGCAAGAATAGCATGGAAAAAATCCTGCTATTTTTTGTCCATGAAAGTTTTTTTGTATCAAATTTTTTGGTTTATTTTGTCTTTTCATTTCACTAGGAGCAAGTAGTGATTTTAAATTGGCTGCTTTCTTAAAGACAAAGCTAGGGCTCTTTGATATTATTTCTCCCAGTATATCGTCCTCTTTAATCAAGTGCCAATGTTTCCTGACAATTTTTTTAATTAAATTATGGTCAATGTTATAGTCTGTAACAAATGGGACCTTTATTGTGTCCATATCTGTAGGTGTTTTTTCTTTATATACCAGTAGAGATTCTCTATCGGTATTCCTGGCTCTTTCTAGTGCTTTTTTGGTATTTTCAGCATTATAGCCTCTAGATGTGAATCTTTCCACTAGAGTGCCTACCTGTTCCTCAAAATCTATTGTTCTTGAGCAGTTCTTTCTTACTCTTAAACATTGCCCTATAGGGATATTATTTTTCCAAGTAACTAAGTGACAGCTATCGGCATATTATTGCAGTCAACTTTTTTGAAATGAGTTCTTGTTTCAATTTTATTGTTTATGGACATAATTTCTAGATCTAGGAACACAATTGACTCTTTGCTGTAATTATAAGTGAAATTTAAGCCATAATTATTTTTATTCATCTCTTCTATCATTTTAATAAGGTCATTTTCCGTTCCCTTCCAGATCAAGATCAGGTCATCGATGTATCTCTTAAAGAGCACAAGGTTTGCACCATAGCTACCCGATCCCAGAAACTCCTCTTCCCAGAAGCCCATAAATAGGCTTGCGTAGCTAGGTGCAAACCTTGTGCCCATTGCTGTTCCCTCTATTCGGAGATAACATTTATCATCGAATTAGAAGTAATTATTTTCAAGAATAAACTTTATGCTATTTAGAATAAACTCTCTATGTGTCACTGGCATATCTTTATCCTGTTTTAGGTAATGTTTAACTGCTTCAAGACCTTGTGTGTGGTTGATCACTGTATACAGTGATGTTACATCACATGTGACCATATACATGTCTTCTTCCCATTTTAAAGTGTTTAATATGTTTAGTATCTGAGTGGAGTCTCTTAGGTATGAATTTAATTTCACCACATATTTCTGCAGATAACCATCAACGTATCTAGAAAGGTTTGATGATATAGAATCGATCCCCGATATAATTGGCCTCCCAGGGGAATTGGTGAGGCTTTTATGAATTTTTGGTAGGAAGTAGAAGATCGGTATTCTGGGATGTTTTGTTGAAAGAAATTGAAATTCCTTTTCATTTAGAATATCCGATCCTCTACCTCCCACCAGTAACTTATTCAATTGATTTAAATATTTTGAAGTGGGATTGAAATTTAATTTTTTATATGTCTTTATATTATTTAATAGTTTGTATGCTTCTGTTATGTAGTTCTTAGTATCCATTATAACTATGCCTCCACCCTTGTCCGCAGATTTAATTGTTAGCTCTTTGTTGTTTTGTAAGTTATTTATTATAGTTTTTTCTTTAATACTTGAGTGGCCCTCCCTTAGAGGGCTTTTCTCTAAAAAAAGGGGGGATTCAATATTTGATTGACTCTCTTTTCTTGAATTAAGTTCGTTTAGGGGTTCAAACCTATTATAGGTCGGGGTCCTCCATGTTTCCCATTGTCTATTTTCCTTTCTAAAAGGTCTCCTGGGGTATTCCCAGTTGTTATGTCTGTCATATAGTTTCCTAGGCTCTATTTGATAGTCATTCCTAAATATGTTATGTCTAAATTCTTGATTAAAGTGTTCTCTGTCTCTGTATCTTGGTTGTCTCATGTTTTCATAGTCATTATAATTATTATAAGATCTTTCATGGTAATATGTATTCCTATTGTGAAAATTTTGTTGTTGTCTTTTATTCTCATTTGGGTAATAGGGTCTCCTGTTTCTATAATTGTTAGTGTACCCATAATTAGATGTATCTGAATGGTTATTTGTATGTATTATTGGAATTTCCATATTGGTTTCCTTATCTTCTTCAGTTTGACCCTGACTATTGTCTTTGATATCCCTTTCCATTTTCCCCCACTTTGTTCTTAATAGATCTTTATTTAGATTATTTAGTTTGTCCATAATTACTTTTTGTCTTTCTTTATACTCATTCTCACCTTTTCTATCTTTTAGTTTCTCTTTTATTTCTAGAATGTTTTTTTCAATAGTTAGCAATGTTTCTTTTCTAGATTTCTTTAGGATTTCAATGAGGGTGTTTGATGCTTTAGTAAGAGCATCTTGCCATTCTGCTTCTAATTGGTCACTTAAAGTAAAAGTACAATTTTTCTTTAAGGTTATTCCTCTAGGTATAATTCCTTTGTTTGTATATCTATTTAAGAATATTAATTCCATTTGTTGTTTAAGCTCCTTTGTTAATTCATGCTCTAAACTATACATCAAGTCAGAGGTTCTTTCTAGATTTTTAAAGTTTGTTGTGACAATATTTTCTTCCTTCATATCTAAGAAGATTTTTTTCTCTAAATTCAAATATGTCCTCCATATTGGAGATAGAGTAAATTAGGGGAGATGGGACACTTGCTGCAACTATTAGTGAAGGAAAAAATATATTTAAAAAGTGAGTGAAATAGTGCGCTAGTGTCAGGGGAGGAGATCAAACACCTTACTGGGTATGCTTAGATCCTTCTATCTAAGCAACAATGATGTACTAAAAAAGAGGGGATAGTAAGGGCGCTAAGAGCTGAAGATCTTAGGGGGTAGTGTTTTTCGTTAAACTGCTATTATTGCATTAATATTAGTGGTGCATTGGGTGTAAGAAATTAATTTCTAAGTGATTCTACATATACACTCTAAACGTGTTGGATACATTTTTAAATATTTTTAATAAAGGTAAAAATTAGAAATTAAAAATTTCCATTTATACAAAGACACTTATATGGAACAATTATTAGAGACGTCTCTGTATTGTATTGGGGATCCAACCAACAATATCACAAATCAGCAAAAATATGCAATCATAAGAAAATTCGTATGATATAAGAAATGTATCAGTTTTTGGCAATTTATACAATGTTAAAAATTAAAAATTGTAGCAGCCTTGTATATAAAAACAATGTTGAATGAACTCGGTTGTGTTCTTATATAGGAAAGTTCCTCTCCATTTGGTAAGATATAGTAGCTGGAGTTCTTTTACAGCGGTGCTGTGAGAAACTAATTTATAAAGAACACTTTAGTGCCTCTGAGTCCAGAGAGTATTAAATTAAGAGTTTTTTATAAGCGTCCTACATATACAGTGTTTCAGGTAGTATTTGTTTATCTTCTAGTGGTAACGTACCTCTCTTTTCTGGTATCCAAAAGCCGTGAGGTGTGCTGTGTTTCTTCCGCGGCTAGTCTTTGCCCTGTGAAGCCGGCGTCTGACGTCACACCCGGTTATCCACAGGAGCCGCCCACAGGTGTCAATCACTATCCCGGAGACACTCTCAGGTAGTTACCACTTGTAGCAGTTAGTTGGTTCAAAATAGAATGTATTCTGATTCCGCCAGTGTTGGCGATCCTTAGGACAAGTCCCTTATCTTGTGGTAACCTGCTCTTAGTGCTTAGGCACGCAGGTTATTTTTGTCCAACAGGTGTTCTGTTACCAGGAACAGTTCCAATTTTAAAAGGTCAACCCGGGTTGTCAAATTTTAGTAGAACTCTGGTGCAAGGTCCTCTCACTTCAACGCGTTTCACTCCCTTAGGAGCTTTATCAAGAATGACCTGAGACCATTATGCACCTTTCTTTTAAAGGGACAGTCCTTTTCTTATTGGCTGAATTTTAAATGGATTTTTGTCTTATGTGTTCTCTTCTTCATTTTTAAGGTGGATTTTTTCTATATACTCTCTTCAGCACTACTAGATGCACCTTCTTACAACATTTTCCCAACTTTTACAAGGCTTTATAGTTCCATAAAGAGTCATTTGTTACATAAGTTATTACATAAAAATAAAAGTAAAAATAATTACATAAAAATAAAAATAAATAAAATATTATATTAGCAATGATACTAATAAGAAAAATAGAAAGTGTCAGAGAGAAATTTTTATACTTAAGGGTATATGATATTTTTATAGTTTGTGCTTGTGTTATTCTACTCATACATAGTGAAATATCTAACTGGATGTTTTGTATAGGGAGAATTTTTTGGCTTCTTGGAGCCTCTATTTTTGCAAGAAACTTATTAATATGTGAGGTTTCATTATTTCATGTGTTTAAACATTATTTAAAGTGCATTTAAGCAAAAAGTGCTGAGGTGCTGATTTTAGGGTATTTGTGAAAATTTAAGAAAAATATAATTGGTGTATTAATCTAACAAAAAGGGTTCTGAGTTCAACCCTTTTGGAGATAAGGTATTATACTTAAAGATGAACTCTGCTTCTTTAAGTAAGAGTTTTTTCTGGATATCTCCTCCCCTCCAATGATTTTTTACTTTATATATCCCCCAATAAGACATATCTTTAGTTTTGCCTTTATGGATATTTTTAAAATGTTTGTAGAGATATGTATCCTCATTTCCATTTTCTATACTAGAAATGTGCTCCCTTATTCGATCCGTTACTGCTCTTTTTGTTTCTCCAAAATAGAACATGTTGCAGGTACATTTTAGAATATATATAATACCTTTACTTGTGCATCTAATTAGTTCTTTTATTTGGATGGAATCTTCTATGCTCCCTATCTGTATAGTACTTTGTTTTTTACTGTGTTTACATGCTTTGCAAGAATAGCATGGAAAAAATCCTGCTATTTTTTGTCCATGAAAGGTTTTTTTGTATCAAATTTTTTGGTTTATTTTGTCTTTTCATTTCACTAGGAGCAAGTAGTGATTTTAAATTGGCTGCTTTCTTAAAGACAAAGCTAGGGCTCTTTGATATTTTTTCTCCTAGTATATCGTCCTCTTTAATCAAGTGCCAATGTTTCCTGACAATTTTTTTAATTAAATTATGGTCAATGTTATAGTCTGTAACAAATGGGACCTTTATTGTGTCCATATCTGTAGGTGTTTTTTCTTTATATACCAGCAGAGATTCTCTATCGGTATTCCTGGCTCTTTCTAGTGCTTTTTTGGTATTTTCAGTATTATAGCCTCTAGATGTGAATCTTTCCACTAGAGTGCCTACATGTTCCTCAAAATCTATTGTTCTTGAGCAGTTCTTTCTTACTCTTAAACATTGCCCTATAGGGATATTATTTTTCCAAGTAACTAAGTGACAGCTATCGGCATGTAAATAATTATTGCAGTCAACTTTTTTGAAATGAGTTCTTGTTTCAATTTTATTGTTTATGGACATAATTTCTAGATCTAGGAACACAATTGACTCTTTGCTGTAATTATATATTATAAGTGAAATTTAAGCCATAATTATTTTTATTCATCTCTTCTATCATTTTAATAAGGTCATTCTCCGTTCTCTTCCAGATCAATATCAGGTCATCGATGTATCTCTTAAAGAGCACAAGGTTTGCACCTTAAGTATAAAAATTTCTCTCTGACACTTTCTATTTTTCTTATTAGTATCATTGCTAATATAATATTTTATTTATTTTTATGTAATTATTTTTACTTTTATTTTTATGTAATAACTTATGTAACAAATGACTCTTTATGGAACTATAAAGCCTTGTAAAAGTTGGAAAATTTTTGTAAGAAGGTGCATCTAGTAGTGCTGAAGAGAGTATATAGAAAAAATCCTCCTTAAAAAATGAAGAAGAGAACACATAAGACAAAAATCCATTTAAAATTCAGCCAATAAGAAAAGGACTGTCCCTTTAAAAGAAAGGTGCATAATGGTCTCAGGTCATTCTTGATAAAGCTCCTAAGGGAGTGAAACGCGTTGAAGTGAGAGGACCTTGCACCAGAGTTCTACTAAAATTTGACAACCCGGGTTGACCTTTTAAAATTGGAACTGTTCCTGGTAACAGAACACCTGTTGGACAAAAATAACCTGCGTGCCTAAGCACTAAGAGCAGGTTACCACAAGATAAGGGACTTGTCCTAAGGATCGCCAACACTGGCGGCATCAGAATACATTCTATTTTGAACCAACTAACTGCTACAAGTGGTAACTACCTGAGAGTGTCTCCGGGATAGTGATTGACACCTGTGGGCGGCTCATGTGGATAACCGGGTGTGACGTCAGACACCGGCTTCACAAGGCAAAGACCAGCCGCGGAAGAAACACAGCACACCTCACGGCTTTTGGATACCAGAAAAGAGAGGTACGTTACCACTAGAAGATAAACAAATACTACCTGAAAACACTGTATATGTAGGACGCTTATAAAAAACTCTTAATTTAATACTCTCTGGACTCAGAGGCACTAAAGTGTTTTTTATAAATTAGTTTCTCACAGCACCGCTGTAAAAGAACTCCAGCTACTATATATCTTAACAAATGGAGAGGAACTTTCCTATATAAGAACACAACCGAGTTCATTCAACATTGTTTTTATATACAAGGCTGCTACAATTTTTAATTTTTAACATTGTATAAATTGCCAAAAACTGATACATTTCTTATATCATACGAATTTTCTTATGATTGCATATTTTTGCTGATTTGTGATATTGTTGGTAGGCAGTGGCGTAGCGTGGGTTGTCAGCACCCAGGGCAAGGCAAGTATTGTGCCCCCTAACCCATTAGCACTGACTGAGTCTCTTCCACCAGTACAGTGATGCATTTGTGAGTGCGCACGGTAGCGCATAGGGTTGCTACCTTTTGCCCAGAATATTCCTGGACACTTTTTAAAAGGGGGTGGAGAGGGTGTGGCTTGGGGGCGTGGCTTCTCACAGCCTCAAATTCAATATGAAATCAATTTTTTATATATATATATATATATATATATATATATATATATATATATATATATATTATATATGTATATATATATATATATATATTACTATATTATATATATATAATATATATAATATGTATATATATATATATATATAAAAAAATGAATGTTTGCATATATATATATATATATATATATATATATATAATATATATATATATATATATATATATATAATATATACTTGTATATACAGTATAATATATATATATATATATATATATATATATATATATATATATATATATATATATATTTTATAGAGCAGGCAGGTGAGTAATTCTCAAAGCAGGTAATACAGAGGAAACTCTTTTTTTATAAAACTAATTTTAAAAAAATATTTTACCTAAAAAAAAACTGCAGATCATATCATTAGGAAGAAGTTGAACAGTACCCAAACAGGAGGGTCACGGCCTGGCAACCTCTGTCGGACTCGTCCACCTCTGTCGGACTCGTACTAGCAGCTCGCAGCGACACCGCACCCGCACACCAACAAGATCACATGACTGGGTGTGACTTGGGTCTTTGGGAGGCGAGCTGAGAGGAGGACTGGTTGGACTATCGACCATGGTCCGTGACCTCATCATGATGCACTTCAGGCTGCAGTCAGGGCCTCCTCCTCACTTCCCTTGATGATAAGTGTGACTGACTCACACACATTTTTCAACCCCCCCTAATTATTAATACCGGGGCAAGTGGCAATCCTAGTAGTGCACCTTATGAATTGGCAGACAGCTCCCTTACAAGCAACCACCATGGCCCTGCCGCCTGCAATGTTTATAACAAATTAAATTCCTTAGGGGCGCAAATTTCTTTTGAAATTTTGCGCCCCTAAGAATTTTGCGCCCGGGGCAACGGCCCCTGTGGCCCCCCCCCACGCTACGCCATGGTAGGATCCCCAATACAATAGAGAGACGTCTCTAATAATTGTTACATATAAGTGTCTTTGTATAAATGGAAAATTTTAATTTCTAATTTTTACCTTTATTAAAAATATTTAAAAATTTATCCAACTCGTTTAGAGTGTATATGTAGAATCACTTAGAAATTAATTTCTTACACCCAATGCAACACTAATATTAATGCAATAATAGCAGTTTAACGAACAACACTACCCCCTAAGATCTTCAGCTCTTAGCGCCCTTAGTATCCCCTCTTTTTTAATGCATTTTTCCCCTCCAATGAGCTTCTTTGAGTTGTGGCCACATTGTCTGTCCCTTTTCCGTAAATCCTCAAAGCACACATTTTTAGTTCTATTTCCAAAAATAATGACTGTAGAGGGCCAACAGTTGGCCATCCCTGCTTTCGAATATGTGCTCTTAAAGTATATTTAATACAAGTGGAAAAGTATTAGAAGTAAACTGAAGATTAACCCCTTAACGACTTGACATACCCTGTATGTCGCATGTCATTAAGGGTTTTTATGCCAGTAATAATGCAGGGGCTATTACTGTGTGCTTCACTCCAGAAGGCGAGACCCAAGCTAATAAACCCCTTAGTTTAAAAATTACAGCATGTCACTAATTGTTAAAGGGACATTTAAACACTTTGAAATGGTAATATAAAATGATAAATAGTTTATATATAAAAAAAAGTATATATATAAAAAAAGCTCTGCAATATACTTTCATTGTTTATTTTGTCCCCTTTTCCTATAATTCCATTCTGAAATTGTGAGCTTTTCAGTTCCTGTTATATTTGACACAGCCTTTGGCTGCACACTCTAGTGGCCTATTTATAACCGTCCCTAATTGGTCATAGCAGAGAAGGTAAAACATTGCAGCTCTCATTGTTTTATAGACACTAAAACTTTACACTTATTTTGTCAATATTCCAACAGCTAATAAAACTTTAAAAAATACATCTAAATGTAATTCCCAGACTAATCTTTTCTTTAAATGCAGTAATATAACTTGCATTTATGTAGGGCCAGATTACTTGCGTGCTAATTCCGCTAAAAAGCAAGCTTTTTGCGCGCCTCGGGTAGCGCTTGTAATACAAGTTGAAAGTAAAAAGTTTTTGCTTGCTCGCTAACATGATTCACGGAAAAAGCCGAACTTCAGCTATTGCGATCGTGTTAACGTATTCTCCCATATTTGCGTGTAAACCCGATCGCATATTCTCAAGTGTGCTAAACCAACATGAAATATTAATATTTCATATTCCAATGTTCTTCACATAGCAGAATATGTTTTATTTATTCATAAATACATATTTCTACATATATCCTTTTTTTTGTAAAATATCTATATATATGTGTGTTTGCATATAGGTATAGATATATACAAATATATACAGTATATATATATATATATGTTCAGAGGAGAATTGCCTGGTATTTCGGGGCTGGACTGACCGTAATTGGCGGGATCAGACTGATATACTTCAGGAAAGTTTTCTTCTGTGAAAAGCACACTGGTCTAAAAGAAGCTGCTTCCGGGTGGTAAATCGCCATAGAACAAGCCACTGAGCTGTTGTTCGTTCCTGGTAGAGCGCTTCTCTCTTTGTATGCAAATTATTATGACCCTGGGGAAGTCTCCCTATGGGTGATGGGGGAAACCAGACGTGGACTCCTTGCCCAGTGTGCTTAGAGGAATGTGGCTGCACCTCACTGACGAGGCCCATAGGAGGCCGAAACGATCGTCTGGGGTTGTCATGTTCCTTGTTCAGAGGAGAATTGCCTGGTATTTCGGGGCTGGACTGACCGTAATTGGCGGGATCAGACTGATATACTTCAGGAAAGTTTTCTTCTGTGAAAAGCACACTGGTCTAAAAGAAGCTGCTTCCGGGTGGTAAATCGCCATAGAACAAGCCACTGAGCTGTTGTTCGTTCCTGGTAGAGCGCTTCTCTCTTTGTATGCAAATTATTATGACCCTGGGGAAGTCTCCCTATGGGTGATGGGGGAAACCAGACGTGGACTCCTTGCCCAGTGTGCTTAGAGGAATGTGGCTGCACCTCACTGACGAGGCCCATAGGAGGCCGAAACGATCGTCTGGGGTTGTCATGTTCCTTGTTCAGAGGAGAATTGCCTGGTATTTCGGGGCTGGACTGACCGTAATTGGCGGGATCAGACTGATATACTTCAGGAAAGTTTTCTTCTGTGAAAAGCACACTGGTCTAAAAGAAGCTGCTTCCGGGTGGTAAATCGCCATAGAACAAGCCACTGAGCTGTTGTTCGTTCCTGGTAGAGCGCTTCTCTCTTTGTATGCAAATTATTATGACCCTGGGGAAGTCTCCCTATGGGTGATGGGGGAAACCAGACGTGGACTCCTTGCCCAGTGTGCTTAGAGGAATGTGGCTGCACCTCACTGACGAGGCCCATAGGAGGCCGAAACGATCGTCTGGGGTTGTCATGTTCCTTGTTCAGAGGAGAATTGCCTGGTATTTCGGGGCTGGACTGACCGTAATTGGCGGGATCAGACTGATATACTTCAGGAAAGTTTTCTTCTGTGAAAAGCACACTGGTCTAAAAGAAGCTGCTTCCGGGTGGTAAATCGCCATAGAACAAGCCACTGAGCTGTTGTTCGTTCCTGGTAGAGCGCTTCTCTCTTTGTATGCAAATTATTATGACCCTGGGGAAGTCTCCCTATGGGTGATGGGGGAAACCAGACGTGGACTCCTTGCCCAGTGTGCTTAGAGGAATGTGGCTGCACCTCACTGACGAGGCCCATAGGAGGCCGAAACGATCGTCTGGGGTTGTCATGTTCCTTGTTCAGAGGAGAATTGCCTGGTATTTCGGGGCTGGACTGACCGTAATTGGCGGGATCAGACTGATATACTTCAGGAAAGTTTTCTTCTGTGAAAAGCACACTGGTCTAAAAGAAGCTGCTTCCGGGTGGTAAATCGCCATAGAACAAGCCACTGAGCTGTTGTTCGTTCCTGGTAGAGCGCTTCTCTCTTTGTATGCAAATTATTATGACCCTGGGGAAGTCTCCCTATGGGTGATGGGGGAAACCAGACGTGGACTCCTTGCCCAGTGTGCTTAGAGGAATGTGGCTGCACCTCACTGACGAGGCCCATAGGAGGCCGAAACGATCGTCTGGGGTTGTCATGTTCCTTGTTCAGAGGAGAATTGCCTGGTATTTCGGGGCTGGACTGACCGTAATTGGCGGGATCAGACTGATATACTTCAGGAAAGTTTTCTTCTGTGAAAAGCACACTGGTCTAAAAGAAGCTGCTTCCGGGTGGTAAATCGCCATAGAACAAGCCACTGAGCTGTTGTTCGTTCCTGGTAGAGCGCTTCTCTCTTTGTATGCAAATTATTATGACCCTGGGGAAGTCTCCCTATGGGTGATGGGGGAAACCAGACGTGGACTCCTTGCCCAGTGTGCTTAGAGGAATGTGGCTGCACCTCACTGACGAGGCCCATAGGAGGCCGAAACGATCGTCTGGGGTTGTCATGTTCCTTGTTCAGAGGAGAATTGCCTGGTATTTCGGGGCTGGACTGACCGTAATTGGCGGGATCAGACTGATATACTTCAGGAAAGTTTTCTTCTGTGAAAAGCACACTGGTCTAAAAGAAGCTGCTTCCGGGTGGTAAATCGCCATAGAACAAGCCACTGAGCTGTTGTTCGTTCCTGGTAGAGCGCTTCTCTCTTTGTATGCAAATTATTATGACCCTGGGGAAGTCTCCCTATGGGTGATGGGGGAAACCAGACGTGGACTCCTTGCCCAGTGTGCTTAGAGGAATGTGGCTGCACCTCACTGACGAGGCCCATAGGAGGCCGAAACGATCGTCTGGGGTTGTCATGTTCCTTGTTCAGAGGAGAATTGCCTGGTATTTCGGGGCTGGACTGACCGTAATTGGCGGGATCAGACTGATATACTTCAGGAAAGTTTTCTTCTGTGAAAAGCACACTGGTCTAAAAGAAGCTGCTTCCGGGTGGTAAATCGCCATAGAACAAGCCACTGAGCTGTTGTTCGTTCCTGGTAGAGCGCTTCTCTCTTTGTATGCAAATTATTATGACCCTGGGGAAGTCTCCCTATGGGTGATGGGGGAAACCAGACGTGGACTCCTTGCCCAGTGTGCTTAGAGGAATGTGGCTGCACCTCACTGACGAGGCCCATAGGAGGCCGAAACGATCGTCTGGGGTTGTCATGTTCCTTGTTCAGAGGAGAATTGCCTGGTATTTCGGGGCTGGACTGACCGTAATTGGCGGGATCAGACTGATATACTTCAGGAAAGTTTTCTTCTGTGAAAAGCACACTGGTCTAAAAGAAGCTGCTTCCGGGTGGTAAATCGCCATAGAACAAGCCACTGAGCTGTTGTTCGTTCCTGGTAGAGCGCTTCTCTCTTTGTATGCAAATTATTATGACCCTGGGGAAGTCTCCCTATGGGTGATGGGGGAAACCAGACGTGGACTCCTTGCCCAGTGTGCTTAGAGGAATGTGGCTGCACCTCACTGACGAGGCCCATAGGAGGCCGAAACGATCGTCTGGGGTTGTCATGTTCCTTGTTCAGAGGAGAATTGCCTGGTATTTCGGGGCTGGACTGACCGTAATTGGCGGGATCAGACTGATATACTTCAGGAAAGTTTTCTTCTGTGAAAAGCACACTGGTCTAAAAGAAGCTGCTTCCGGGTGGTAAATCGCCATAGAACAAGCCACTGAGCTGTTGTTCGTTCCTGGTAGAGCGCTTCTCTCTTTGTATGCAAATTATTATGACCCTGGGGAAGTCTCCCTATGGGTGATGGGGGAAACCAGACGTGGACTCCTTGCCCAGTGTGCTTAGAGGAATGTGGCTGCACCTCACTGACGAGGCCCATAGGAGGCCGAAACGATCGTCTGGGGTTGTCATGTTCCTTGTTCAGAGGAGAATTGCCTGGTATTTCGGGGCTGGACTGACCGTAATTGG